>NW_027886107.1:0-244 GCF_054177405.1 Leptonychotes weddellii | reverse complement strand
GATGAAACACAGAGAACCATAGATTGTATTTATCTATCTGCAGGTGAAAGACAGGACACCTTCCCCTCTTGAAATAACACTGACTTTTAAAAATGTCTTTTTAAAAATTCATTTTCGGGGCGCCTGGGTGGCTCAGTTGGTTAAGCGACTGCCTTCGGCTCGGGTCATGATCTTGGAGTCCCTGGATCGAGTCCCACATCGGGCTCCCTGCTCGGCGGGGAGTCTGCTTCTCCCTCTGACCTTC
>NW_027886106.1:0-244 GCF_054177405.1 Leptonychotes weddellii | reverse complement strand
TTCTGTTCTCCAAGGCTAGAGCCTCTGTCACTTTGATCCCTCCCTCTTTCCTATACTTACATGTGTCACTGAGTCCTATCTTTTCCTTCTTCTAAATTTCTCTTGAATTTGCCCTTTCCCCTCCTTTTGGACCCATTCTCCCATTCTTAGCTTCAGTGACTCACAGCTTAATCGAAGAGCAATGGCACCCTCCCTCCTCAAGCCTCCCCAGGCCACACGATGTCCAGACACCACATCAATCTTC
>NW_027886105.1:0-244 GCF_054177405.1 Leptonychotes weddellii | reverse complement strand
TGCTCTATCCCTCTCTCTCTCAGATAAATAATAAAAAAAATCTTAAAAAAAAAAAAACTAAGTGAGATAAGTCAAACACAAATACTATATGGTATTATTTATATGTCAAATCTAAAAGAGCCACATTCATAAAAGCAGAGGGGCGCCTGGGTGGCTCAGTTGGTTAAGCAACTAGTTGACTCTTGGTTTCAGCTCCGGTCATGATCTCATGATCTCAGGGTTGTGAGATCAAGCCCTGCGTGGG
>NW_027886104.1:0-244 GCF_054177405.1 Leptonychotes weddellii | reverse complement strand
GATCCAAGTGGACTGTGTAATCTCTAGGTCTTGAAAGTAATAAACCTTTATTTTTCAAAGTTTCCTGTGTTGTTCCTGAAGTGTGTCTTGCAGTCATAATAAGAACCACAAGGGCGAGTCTCACCACAACATTCGTTATGGGGAGGCTGAGACGTGCACAAAACATGAACCTCCGTCCCTGAAGGGAGAATGCTGGCTCCCAACGTCTGCTGATTATTGACTTCATTGTTCAATTCCAAGCACG
>NW_027886103.1:0-244 GCF_054177405.1 Leptonychotes weddellii | reverse complement strand
GCATGGCAGGGACAGGGGAAGGGTGAGTGGGCGACAGTGCACGTCCCAGACCCAGGCAGAGGTTCACTGTCAACTTCGGCCTGAGCCTAGATTCCCAAAGTGCCAGGAGCCGTTATCCCTGAGAGGAGGGATTGTGGGTAGGACATTTTTGTCAGTTTGTTTGCCTATTTATTTTGTTGTGTTTATTTCTTTTTTTTTTTCTTTATGCTTCATTGGAATTTTACGTTTTTCTACGACGACCGAG
>NW_027886102.1:0-244 GCF_054177405.1 Leptonychotes weddellii | reverse complement strand
CACTCGTCATCAACTGCAGACCCAACAGGAAGAGAGGCCCTTGCACGTGGATACTACTTTACTACCCCAGAAGGAAGAAAGGCTTTCCTCCTCCCCCAGCAACAGCCCAGCCAATCAGAGACAATCACAACTCAGCCAATGAGAAGGCACCATACTTCTAGCTCCCAGTGTATTCCAATAGGCTCTTTGTTTACAACAGCCCTCCCACTTCCCCCATCTTCTCTAAAAGAGCTGTCCCCTCCTT
>NW_027886101.1:0-244 GCF_054177405.1 Leptonychotes weddellii | reverse complement strand
ATGTATGGTGATTAACATAACATAATAAAAAAAAAATTAACCACCAAAAAAAAAAAAAAGATCTTTCTTCTTATTCCCCAAAGTCCTAGAATTCAAGATATAAAAAGCTACTGGACATTGCAGATGTGAACAGATGTAGGGGAAAGAGCATGGGATTAGAGTGTGACACACCTGAGTTTCTAAGCACAGCCATGGGGACAGTGTTGGGCAGGGACCTATGGGCACCCAGGGAAGACTCATAATT
>NW_027886100.1:0-1636 GCF_054177405.1 Leptonychotes weddellii | reverse complement strand
TGTTACATTATCTAGATTGGATTGCATCTCATCGATAGCATTTTTAAGTTCTGCCAATTCAGCTTTCATTTCTGCCCTTAGAGACTCTATGTTGCCATTAATTGATTTCTCCATTCTAGCTATTGTCTTCACAATTGCTAGCTTGAATTCCATCTCTGACATCTTGGTTATGTCTGCATCCATTTGTAAATCTGCAACATAAGTCATAATCTCTGAGTCTTTCCTGTTTTGGGGGCTCCTCCTCCTAGTCATTTTGTTGATGGGTGTTTGAGGGAATGTATAGAGTCGAAATTATTGACCAGAACCCAAGCAAGATGCACCTGTTTTCTTGGGACCTAGGGTTGCTGGCCTCTTGTTTTCCCAGCCTGTCTTCTGTGGGAGGGGCCTGCCACACTGTTACTCAGGCAACTCTGTTTGGGCGGAGTTGCCCTGCGCCCTGGTGGCGGGGGATGGGCTCATTGGGAATCAGTCTTTGGGGCTTTTGTTCTCTGGTGCCTTTCCCTGGCGGCTTTCCGCGTCTCTTCCACGAGTCAGAGCAGAAGAGACCGTTTCCAACCCTCTGCCTCAGAGCAGAGAGACCTCAGTCTGTTCTTCAGTGAGCTCTCCAGGCCACACTGTCTCCGTTTCTGTCCGTGCTGCTATAAACTGCAGCGTCCTGGGTTGTGCGCCCCTCCACAGCTCTCCCAGTCCTGCCTCCAGGTCGGGACACATCTCTGCCCTTTGTGTTTCTAAAACTGCCAGCCGCTCCCATTTCGCGCGTGCGCGACTCCACCGCTCGGGGTTTCCACCCCTGGGGGTTGCAGTTCACCAGCACGTCCCCGGCGCACCGGGTTTCCGTCTCGGAGGCTGCAGTTCGCGTGCGTGCGGCCCCGCCGGTCTGGTTTTCCACCCTGGTGGCTGCCCTAAAGTCCTTTCCCAACGCTACCGGTCTGCGAGTCTGTGCCCTGTCCGCAGCGTGCGAGGCTGTCACTCACCAGCGGTGTAGGATCCCCACGTCCAGGCACCCTCCCGCCGCTGTTTATCCTCCGATATCTGCCCGCAGGTTCATGGCTCTCCACTTTGTACCTCAAAACCACTGCCTGTGATATTCTGTTTGTAGAGATCCAGATCTTCTTTCATCTCAGGCTGGTTTCGTGGGTGCTCAGAGTGGTCTGGTAGTTATCCAGCTCAATTCCGGAGACCAGTTGAAATAAGGTCCCCTACTCCTCCGCCATCTTTCCCCTCCTCTCTCTATCTCTCTTTTTCTCAGCTTCTTTATTTTCCATCATTTGGTCTTCTATATCACTGATTCTCTCTTCTGCCTCATTTATCTTAGCAGTTAGTGTCCCCATTTTTTATTGCACCTCATTAATAGCCGTTTTGATTTCGACTTGGTTAGATTTTAGTTCTTTTATTTCTCCAGAAAGGGTTTCTCTAATAACTTCCATGCTTTTTTCAAGCCCAGCTAGTATCTTTAAAATGACGATTCTGAACTCTAGATCTGACATCGTACTAATGTCCGTATTGAGTAGGTCCCTGGCAGTCGATACTACCTCTTGTTCTTTTTGTTGAGGTGATTTTTTCCGTCTTGTCATTTTGTCCAGAGGAGAATAGATGAATGAGAGAACAAAATGCTAACAGGGTAGCAGCGTCCCCA
>NW_027886099.1:0-244 GCF_054177405.1 Leptonychotes weddellii | reverse complement strand
TTCATGGTATCTGAGAAATTCAGCAATATAATTGGAAACCAAATCTGATAATGCCATTTTGTAATATGGTAATGGATATTCTATTTATTCTCTAATCTGTAGTCATTAGAATTTGATTTTTAAATTTTGAAAATGGAAAGTAATATAGTTATTTTATTCACATTACTTATTGATTTAAAATAAAATCATATCACAGTAATAGATTTTAGAATGATATTGACCAATGATTTCTCTTTGAATATAA
>NW_027886098.1:0-244 GCF_054177405.1 Leptonychotes weddellii | reverse complement strand
TCTTCCAGGAGCCCCAAGGATGTCACTTTTTTTTTTTTTTAAGATTTTTTTTTTTTTTATTTGAGAGAGAGAGTGAGAGAGAGAGAGAGCACAAGAGGGGGCAGCGGGAGAGGGAGAAGCAGACTCCCCGCCGAGCAGGGAGCCCGATGCGGGACTCGATCCCGGGACTCCAGGATCATGACCTGAGCCGAAGGCAGTCACTTAACCAACTGAGCCACCCAGGCGCCCCCCAAGGATGTCACTT
>NW_027886097.1:0-244 GCF_054177405.1 Leptonychotes weddellii | reverse complement strand
TTGGAAGAACAAATATTGTGAAGATGTCAATGCTACCTAGAGCAATCTACACATTCAATGCAATCCCCATCAAAATACCATCCACTTTTTTCAAAGAAATGGAACAAATAATCCTAAAATTTGTATGGAACCAGAAAAGGCCCCAAATAGCCAGAGGAATGTTGAAAACGAAAAGCAAAGCTGGCGGCATCACAATTCCGGACTTCAGGCTCTATTACAAAGCTGTCATCATCAAGACAGTATG
>NW_027886096.1:0-244 GCF_054177405.1 Leptonychotes weddellii | reverse complement strand
TTTTACTTCATTTTTTTAAAGTATGCTCCACACACATGTGGGGCTTGAACTCATGACCTGGGGATCAAGAGTTGCATGCTTTACCAACTGAGCCAGCCAGGCACCCTTTTATTTCATATTTTTATGGTCTATCATAATGTGTGTAAATGTTTATGGCTATTACATATTCTTGCTATGTTAAACTTTTTATAAATATGTCTTTGTCTATTATAACCTATTCTGATTTAAAGTCTATTTTGTCTGA
>NW_027886095.1:0-244 GCF_054177405.1 Leptonychotes weddellii | reverse complement strand
TTTACCCAATACCTATGCTTCCTCTTGTAATTCCCACCCAATCCACTCAACTGAGAAACAAGAGACATCTAC
The DNA here is from genome assembly GCF_054177405.1 of Leptonychotes weddellii. Taxonomy (NCBI): domain Eukaryota; kingdom Metazoa; phylum Chordata; class Mammalia; order Carnivora; family Phocidae; genus Leptonychotes; species Leptonychotes weddellii. The sequence continues at coordinate 172 of NW_027886095.1, read as the reverse complement.
AAATCTCTCTCTTGTACTACGCTGTATCTGGACATCCATTTCTAATTGATTCTGTTGTTGCATCCCACCTCCACCTTATTTCAGGCAATGATCATTTCTTACTTGGATTACTGACATGGCCACCTAATTGGATTTTGTTTTTGGTTTTGTACCATCCAACTCATTCCCCCAC
>NW_027886094.1:0-244 GCF_054177405.1 Leptonychotes weddellii | reverse complement strand
GTACATTCAGAAAACGTTCTTTATCCGTAATATAAAAATGAGGCTTTATTTTAGTTTATATATAACATGAATAAGGAGTGATGTTGTAACTGAGTGAAGCCTTATGGTTCCTTTTCCCACTCAAACAGATTCATACTCTAGGCCGTTTAATTTTTGAAATTGTTCAAATTTCACAGTTAATTCTCAAGTTAAAAAAAAATACTGATGTGTTTCCTATTTTTTTTCCTGAGTATGTTTGTGTTGT
>NW_027886093.1:0-244 GCF_054177405.1 Leptonychotes weddellii | reverse complement strand
TCCTTTGCAATAATGCGTACTCTGATTTGCCCGTCCTGTTCCTGCCGCGTTGCTTTGTTCTGCACAATGATGTCATTACAGTCCCATTGTCCTCTTCAGGAAGAACGCCTCAGGCGGGGTGACGACCTCAGATTACAGATGGCCCTAGAAGAAAGCCGAAGAGACACGGTTAAGGTTCCAAAACAGAAGGAGGTAAGCGCCTCACCGGGAAGGTCAGTGTTAGAGCCCGTCCCACCATGGTTGC
>NW_027886092.1:0-244 GCF_054177405.1 Leptonychotes weddellii | reverse complement strand
TGTACAGCGCCATCCTCACTTCTAAGTCCATAGAGTATTTTGGTTCTTTACTGGCCCATCTTCCAGAAAGCTGTTACTATATAGGTAGAGGTTTATCATCCTTTTTTTTTTTTTAAAGATTTTATTTATTTATTTGAGAGAGAGAGTGAGAGAGAGAAAGAGCACAAGAGGGGGAGCGGGAGAGGGAGAAGCAGACTCCCCGCTGAGCAGGGAGCCCGATGCGGGACTCGATCCCGGGACTCCA
>NW_027886091.1:0-244 GCF_054177405.1 Leptonychotes weddellii | reverse complement strand
GTCCGAGCTCATCACCAAGGCCGTCGCCGCCTCCAAGGAGCGCAACGGCGTGTCCCTGGCCGCGCTCAAGAAGGCGCTCGCGGCCGCCGGCTACGACGTGGAGAAGAACAACAGCCGCATCAAGCTGGGCCTCAAGAGCCTGGTGAGCAAGGGCACCCTGGTGCAGACCAAGGGCACCGGCGCCTCGGGCTCCTTCAAGCTCAACAAGAAGGCGGCCTCCGGGGAAGCCAAGCCCAAAGCCAAG
>NW_027886090.1:0-244 GCF_054177405.1 Leptonychotes weddellii | reverse complement strand
AGACCTTCTCAGAGCCTTCTCCCCTTCACAGCCCACCTCCAGGCGAGTGTGGCCAAGGCTCTGCAGCCCCTGCTATGCTGGGGATCCCAAGACAGGATGAGTGGAACATCAGGGAGTGGGGATTGTGCGACAGACACAGAGATCCTGCCTGGGAGCGAACCTCAAGGTTTAGCACGATAGATGTGACTTCATCTCAAACTTAAGGGTTCGAAGGCCTGGGAGCTGTTGGGGCTGCCTGCCCAGT
>NW_027886089.1:0-244 GCF_054177405.1 Leptonychotes weddellii | reverse complement strand
CCCCTCTATCCATCTAGGAGATTAGGATTCTTTCCCTCACTCCCCGAAATCTGTATGATGCTTATATTGGATTTTCCAAAGCCATAGTCAGTTCCAACTGGATGCACAGAATTTTAAAGGTGTCTGAGGACGATGTGGCTTTGCTATCTGGTGGTGCAGAGACACAGAGGTGAGGCATGGACAGGACAGCGAGGCCATGGGGCGCATGCGGAGAAGCACGGAAAAGCAGCCAGATGTCCCCTGG
>NW_027886088.1:0-244 GCF_054177405.1 Leptonychotes weddellii | reverse complement strand
TCTCTCTCTCTCTCTGTCTCTCATGAATAAATAAATAAAATCTTTAAAAAAATGTATAAAATTAGAATGCTATTTACAGCCAGTGTGCACATTTATAGAGGTAGTTGGCTTTGTTAGAGCGGTACCATTTTTTTCCTAGAATGCTGCTATTAAACAGTCATCTTATATCTTAAGAGATGTTAGAGTTTAAAAAAAAAAACAAAAAACAAAAAACAAAACACTGCAGTAATATTTCACAAATAGC
>NW_027886087.1:0-244 GCF_054177405.1 Leptonychotes weddellii | reverse complement strand
TTCCATGATTCATTGTTTGTGCATAACACCCAGTGCTCCATGCAGTACGTGCCCTCTTTAATACCCATCACCAGGCTAACCCATCCCCCCACCCCCCTTTCCTCTAGAACCCTCAGTTTGTTTCTCAGAGTCCATCGTCTCTCATGGTTCGTCTCCCCTTCCGATTTCCCCCCCTTCATTTTTCCCTTCCTACTATCTTATCTCTATTTTTTTTCAACATATAATGTATTATTTGTTTCAGAGG
>NW_027886086.1:0-244 GCF_054177405.1 Leptonychotes weddellii | reverse complement strand
CCCCTCTATCCATCTAGGAGATTAGGATTCTTTCCCTCACTCCCTGAAATCTGTATGATGCTTATATTGGATTTTCCAAAGCCATAGTCAGTTCCAACTGGATGCACAGAATTTTAAAGGTGTCTGAGGACGATGTGGCTTTGCTATCTGGTGGTGCAGAGACACAGAGGTGAGGCATGGACAGGACAGCGAGGCCATGGGGCGCATGCGGAGAAGCACGGAAAAGCAGCCAGATGTCCCCTGG
>NW_027886085.1:0-244 GCF_054177405.1 Leptonychotes weddellii | reverse complement strand
TTTAACCAGCCTCAGAAATTATCAATCCCCAGGACAGCAGTGACCTTTTTTTTTTTAAAGATCTTATTTATTTATTTGAGATGGAGAGAGCATGCGTGTCTGCGCGCATGCCCACATGAGCAGGATAAGGGGAGGGGCAGAAGAAAGGGAAAAGCAGACTCCCTGCGGAGCGGGGAGCCTGATCCCGGGCTCCATCCCAAGACCCTGGGATCACGACCTGAGCCGAAGGCAGACGCTTAACTGA
>NW_027886084.1:0-244 GCF_054177405.1 Leptonychotes weddellii | reverse complement strand
TGGGGATGCCTATGGAGAACTTGAAAGGCTGCTTCCAGTTTTTGTCTGTGTGGCTTCAGTGAACAGGCCAATGTCAGAAGAAATTGTCACAAAAGTCTGGCAATAACAGTTCACTCACTGGAATATACACCGTGGGTGTCAACAACGTGCACGGAGCTTTGCCAAGGCACAGAAATCAATAAAACAGGACCCTGGCCTTTGTGAAAGTTCAGGGTTAGCTTAACGTGTAAACAAGTGTCGCTCA
>NW_027886083.1:0-244 GCF_054177405.1 Leptonychotes weddellii | reverse complement strand
AGACCTTCTCAGAGCCTTCTCCCCTTCACAGCCCACCTCCAGGCAAGTGTGGCCAAGGCTCTGCAGCCCCTGCTATGCTGGGGATCCCAAGACAGGATGAGTGGAACATCAGGGAGTGGGGATTGTGCGACAGACACAGAGATCCTGCCTGGGAGCGAACCTCAAGGTTTAGCACGATAGATGTGACTTCATCTCAAACTTAAGGGTTCGAAGGCCTGGGAGCTGTTGGGGCTGCCTGCCCAGT
>NW_027886082.1:0-244 GCF_054177405.1 Leptonychotes weddellii | reverse complement strand
CCTTCTCTGAGCTCTGGTGCTTTGCTGCTTTGTCATTGAGATGCCCAGCAGCCCTGCAAGGTAAGTATGACCTCCCCACTTACAGATAGGAAACTGGGGCCCAGAGAGGGGGACTAGAGCCAGGGTCAGGGTCACTCCCATCTGGGCTCAGACAGCACCTGCTGTCATCCTACCCACTGGAGGGTAGGGGGCTGGTTGGGGGTCTGTGGAAAGTGGGGAGAGTAAACCCTGAGCTGCCCCCAGG
>NW_027886081.1:0-244 GCF_054177405.1 Leptonychotes weddellii | reverse complement strand
CTCTCTCTCAAATAAATAAATAAATAAAATCTTTAAAAAAAAAAAAAGAATAATGTTAACAGCAATGAGAGGTAAAGGTGTGCGTCAGATGATGCACTCACCAACTCTGCTGATAGATGGATGCCTCAGTATGAGATGAGTCTAATGCTGGAGTGACTAATATGCACAGTTGTTAGATACTCATATTAGCTCATATGGTATTTATACCTTGAAAATTGAAATTTTTCAATGGCTTGAAAATTGG
>NW_027886080.1:0-244 GCF_054177405.1 Leptonychotes weddellii | reverse complement strand
TTCTCACTTTCTCTGTCTCCTTAGGCATATACCAACAGTTGACCTTTCAACAAGATGGGGGTTGGCACGCCAACCCCCTGTGCAATCAAAAACCAATGTATAAGTCAGGAAATGACAGATGTTGGCGGGGATGTGGAGAAAGGGGAACCCTCCTACACTGTTGGTGGGAATGCAAGCTGGTGCAGCCACTCTGGAAAACAGTATGGAGGTTCCTCAAAAAGTTGAAAATAGAGCTACCATATGA
>NW_027886079.1:0-1636 GCF_054177405.1 Leptonychotes weddellii | reverse complement strand
GATCTCCTGTTGGGTTTGTAGGTGTTCAGAATGGTTTGATCCCTATCCACCTGAATTCCTGAAAGGAGACAAAATCCAGGTCTCCTACTCCTCTGCCATCTTGCTCTGCCCCCCAAAATGAAATATTCTAATATCTCATCTCTTAATTCCAGTATTTTAAATTTTCACATACAATGTTGTAAATAACAGACACAGTAACATATAAAGTATTCAGAGAAAAGATGAAGCATATTTGAAACCAGCTACTTAAGGATCTTTCTAAAGCAAAAAATTGAGATAAATTTTGAAGATGTGTATAATTTTGACCTGGAAAGATGGTAGAAGTAATATTGGACTTGGAGAATGAGATGTCATGGAAAAAGAAACCATTTCTTTTGGGGAATCTAAGTGTAACAGTTTAACTAGTGTTGGCAAGGAAAAATATAGGGGGGGAAGGGGTTAAAAAGATAGCAGAAGACATTGCATAGCAAATATTTAAATTTTCCCTATAAGTGAGAGTGCATTGCTTTTGTGTTGTAGTTTTATTTTAATCAAAAGACAAAAAATAAAAGCAGTGTATAAGATTAAACCCATTTTTCTACAGATCAAATTTTACTTAGCACAACTAATATGTATACAGTTGGTGTTAAATTTCAAATATTTCATGTAGTTAGAGCAGTCAGCTCTAGAAAGTTCCACCCTAGATGATAGTCCTGGCCAAGAAACCAAATAGACCAAGGAAGAAAAAAATGAAAGAAGGTCCACTCTCTGAGTCAAAACAAACAAACAAAACACAGTCCAAAATGATAGCCTCCACAAGTGGTTCTCAAAGTGTGGTCCCTGGACCAGCAGCATTAGCTTCACCCAGGAACTCCTTAGAAAAGCAAATTAACCAACTGAGCCACCCAGGCGCCCAAAGGAAACAGTCAAAAAAACCAAAAGACAACCGACAGAATGGGAAAAGATATTTGCAAATGACATATCAGATAAAGGGCTAGTATCCAAAATCTATAAAGAACTTATCAAACTCAACACCCAAAGAACAAATGATCCAATCAAGAAATGGGCAGAAGACATGAACAGACATTTTTCCAAAGACAACCAAATGGCCAACAGACACATGAAAAAGTGCTCAACATCGCTCAGCATCAGGGAAATCCAAATCAAAACCTCAATGAGATACCACCTCACACCAGTCAGAAGGGCTACAATTAACAAGTCAGGAAATGACAGATGCTGGCGAGGATGTGGAGAAAGGGGAACCCTCTTACACTGTTGGTGGGAATGCAGGCTGGTGCAGCCACTCTGGAAAACGGTAGGGAGGTTCCTCAAAAAGTTGAAAATAGAGCTACCATATGACCCAGCAATTGCACTACTGGGTATTTACCCCAAAGATACAAATGTAGTGATCAAAAGGGGTACGTGCACCCTGATGTTTATAGCAACAATGTCCACAATAGCCAAACTTTGGAAAGAGCCAAGATGTCCATTGACAGATGAATAGATAAAGAAGATGTGGTATATATATACAATGGAATATTATGCAGCCATCAAAAAACCCCAAATCTTGCCATTTGCAACGACGTGGATGGAAGTAGAGGGTATTATGCTGAGTGAAATAAGTCAATCAGAGAAAGACATGTATCATATGATCTCA
>NW_027886078.1:0-244 GCF_054177405.1 Leptonychotes weddellii | reverse complement strand
GTGTGTTTGTCCCTCCATCAAAAGAACCTTTAAATTTTATAAAAAATATAAATACATTTTACTGTTCCTCCCTAAAGTTGGATTATATGTCTCTGTTCCTATACTCTGTTGCTATTCAATTTGACTTTTTTTTTTAAAGATTTTATTTATTTATTTGAGACAGAGAGAATGAGAGAGAGAGAGAGAGCACATGAGAGGGTGGAGGGTCAGAGGGAGAAGCAGACCCCCTGCTGAGCAGGGAGCC
>NW_027886077.1:0-244 GCF_054177405.1 Leptonychotes weddellii | reverse complement strand
AGCCATACACACCCCAGTGTTCATAGCAGCAATGTCCGCAATAGGCAAACTGTGGAAAGAGCCGAGATGCCCTTCAACAGATGAATGGATAAAGAAGATGTGGTCCATATATACAATGGAATATTACTCAGCCATCAGAAAGGATGAATACCCAACTTTTACATCAACATGGATGGGACTGGAGGAGATTATGCTAAGTGAAATAAGTCAAGCAGAGAAAGTCAATTATCATATGGTTTCACTT
>NW_027886076.1:0-244 GCF_054177405.1 Leptonychotes weddellii | reverse complement strand
TTTTCTGTTCTCCAAGGCTAGAGCCTCTGTCACTTTGATCCCTCCCTTTCCTATACTTACATGTGTCACTGAGTCCTATCTTTTCCTTCTTCTAAATTTCTCTTGAATTTGCCCTTTCCCCTCCTTTTGGACCCATTCTCCCATTCTTAGCTTCAGTGACTCACAGCTTAATCGAAGAGCAATGGCACCCTCCCTCCTCAAGCCTCCCCAGGCCACACGATGTCCAGACACCACATCAATCTTC
>NW_027886075.1:0-244 GCF_054177405.1 Leptonychotes weddellii | reverse complement strand
GTGCAGCCTCAGCACTGCTCGATACAGGGTAATTTGTTAGAGAAGTGAAGGAATGCACACATGCACTGAATAAATGCATTATCATAGAACAGCAAAACTATTATTACAGATAGAATTGACTTCAATCATTTGAGTTTTTTGAGTTTTCACCCTTTTTTCTCAGTTTGGCCAAAAGTTTGTCCAGTTTTAAAAAAAAAAATTGACTTTGTAAGCTTGATTTTTTTCTATTTTTCTGTTTTCTGTT
>NW_027886074.1:0-244 GCF_054177405.1 Leptonychotes weddellii | reverse complement strand
TCCATAACTTCAGTTCTTGTGTGGATCTAAGAATTGTTGACTTTCAGTTTTTCAGGAAAACTTTCCAGTTTTGCTTGTTGTGAGGGTAGGATTTATACCTTCAAACTCTTTACACATCAGATTAGAAATTGGAAGTTGACTGTGGTTTGTTATACATGCTCTCTCTATTCTTCTTTTTTTTTTTGCATTTTTTTTATTACATCATGTTAATCACCATACATTACATCATTAGTTTTTGATGAAG
>NW_027886073.1:0-244 GCF_054177405.1 Leptonychotes weddellii | reverse complement strand
TCACCAGAGTTGGCTGAAGCTGATTGAGGGGTAGCGGGTTGGCTGGCAACTGCATTCTCTGACTCAGTTGTTTGATTTTGAGCATGGGCAGGTGAGATAACTAAAGACAATGAGATAAATAACATAACAAAAAAAGCTGGCACCCATAAACAAAGGTTCATAAGAGGTTTCATTAACCCTTGTTTATGAGTAGCTGAATGGTTTGTCGTCAGCATCGTATCATTGATCTGAGCGCTATTGCTTC
>NW_027886072.1:0-244 GCF_054177405.1 Leptonychotes weddellii | reverse complement strand
TGATTCATGTTAGTTCATGGTTCTTTTTGGTAATTATGGGGAACATTATCCAGTGATAAGGACAGAAATCGGCCATTTTCAAAACCTGATTTTCTCATTTGAGATTATTAAATGAAACTAACAACTACCTTGCATTCAGCATCCAGTTTAACAGATTAAATTGGAGAAGGAAATGGGTATGATTTAGAGTCTGAATTCAGATACCTAAAGCAGAAGAGCACAGACCAAGGAATGAGCTGAGTAT
>NW_027886071.1:0-244 GCF_054177405.1 Leptonychotes weddellii | reverse complement strand
CACTCGTCATCAACTGCAGACCCAACAGGAAGAGAGGCCCTTGCGCGTGGATACTACTTTACTACCCCAGAAGGAAGAAAGGCTTTCCTCCTCCCCCAGCAACAGCCCAGCCAATCAGAGACAATCACAACTCAGCCAATGAGAAGGCACCATACTTCTAGCTCCCAGTGTATTCCAATAGGCTCTTTGTTTACAACAGCCCTCCCACTTCCCCCATCTTCTCTAAAAGAGCTGTCCCCTCCTT
>NW_027886070.1:0-244 GCF_054177405.1 Leptonychotes weddellii | reverse complement strand
GTCCAGGTGGGTCCCCGTCCCTGAGCCCAGTGAACCCCTATTCCTGTGTCCAGGTGGGTTCCTGTCTCTGAGCCCCGGTGAACCCCTATTCCAGGTGGGCCCCATCTCTGAGCCCAGTGAACCCCTATTCCTGTGTCCAGGTGGGTCCCCATCCCTGAGTCCTGGTGAACCCCTATTCCAGGTGGGTCCCCATCTCTGAGCCCATTGAACCCCTATTCCTGTGTCCAGGTGGGTCCCCGTCCCT
>NW_027886069.1:0-1636 GCF_054177405.1 Leptonychotes weddellii | reverse complement strand
CGGGGGTGCCTGAGTGCAGCAGAGCTCCCAGGTATCAGAGCAGGGAAGCTGGCTGCAGAGACGGAGCCAAGGAGTGGGCTCTCAGCTCGGGGTTGCCATAAACCATGATCCGTGGCACAGTCGGGCCACTGCTCCTCCAGCAGGGACCCAACAAGCAGCAGATCTGGGGAGACTCCCCTTCCTCCCCCGGGAGGAGCGGTGCGGGAGTGCACCGCAGGGATCTGCTGGGTTTGGAGACTCCACACGGGGTCATGTGCCAGAGATAGAAACACTCGGTCACAGGCTGGGTGAGCACGAAGTGCGGCTGGAGACCAGGGAGACGGGAGTGATTGACTGCTTTTCTCTGGGGGTGCACTGAGGAGTGGAGCCCCTGTGTTTTCGGCTCCTCTGGGGCAGAGACTGGGAGGCCGCCATTTTCACTCTCGTCCTCCAAAGCTGTAGAAAAGCTTGCAGGGAACAAAAGCTCCCGACAGCAAACCCGAGCAGATTACTTAGCCCAGACTGGGCAAGGGCGGGGCAATTCCGCCTCCGGCAAAGACATTTGGGAACCATGGCAACAGGCCCCTCCCCCAGAAGATCAGCAAAAACAGCCAGCCAAGACAAAGTTTACCGATCAATGAGAACGGCAGAACTCCAGCACTGGGGGAATACTGCACATAGAATTCATGGCTTTTTTTCCCATGATTCTTCAGTCTTTCAAAGTTAACTTTTTGAATTTTTTTTTTTTGAGTTTTTCTTCTTCCCTTTTTCAACCAACCATCTTATCAATCCCTTTTTTAAAAATCTTTTTTATGTTTCATTTTTAGAGTCATATTCTATCCCTTCATTGTAGTTAACCTTATTTTTGGTATATATATAGGAGTTATTCTCTCTTTAAAATTTTGGGATAAAGTTTCTTCTAACAGACCAAAATATACCCTAAATCTCTAGTGTGTGGCTTTGTTCTAGTCTCCTGCCTGATCACATTCTCTCCCTTTATTTTTTGGTTTTTTAAATTTCTCTTCCTTCTTTTTTCAACCAACTTCTTATCTTATCAATTCCTTTTACAAAATCTTTTATACTTTTCATCTTTACACTCATATTCCATCCCTTCATCGTATTTACCCTTATTTTTGTACATATATAAGTTTTTCTTTCTTTAAAATTTTGGGAGGCAGTTTCTTCTAACAGACCAAAATATGCCCAAAATCTAGTGTGTGGCACTGATCTGTTCACTGGCCTGATCATATTTGATCATATACTTTTTTTTTCTTTTTCTTTTTTTCTTCTTTTTCTTTTTTTCTTTCTTTTCCCCCGGTTTCAGGTCTCTTCTGATTTGTTTAGTGTATATTTTTCTGGGGTCATTGTTACCCTGTTAGCCTTTTGTTCTCTCATTCATCTATTCTCCTCTAGACAAAATGGCAAGACAGAAAAACTCACCTCAAAAAAAAGAACAAGAGGCAGTACTGACTGCAAGGGACCTAATCAATATGGACATCAGTAAGATGTCGGAACTAGAGTTCAGAATGACGATTATAAAGATATTAGCTGGGCTTGAAAAAGGCATGGAAGATACCAGAGAAACTCCTTCTGGAGAAATAAAAGAGCTAAAATCTAACCAAGTCAAAATCAAAAAGGCTATTAAGGAGGTGCAATC
>NW_027886068.1:0-244 GCF_054177405.1 Leptonychotes weddellii | reverse complement strand
CCCAGGGTCCTGGGATCGAGTCCCACATCGGGCTCCTGGCTCAGTGGGGAGCCTGCTTCTCCCTCTGACCCTCTCCTCTCTCATGCTGTTTCTCTCTCGCTTGCTCTCTAATAAGTAAATAAATAAAATCTTTAAAAAATAAAAATAAAAAAAATAAAAAAAAAATAAAAAACTGTTTGATCCTTTATTTCACTTTTGTTTCTCTCTCACCCTCCCTTGTATTGCTACAATGTGTTGGTTATTG
>NW_027886067.1:0-244 GCF_054177405.1 Leptonychotes weddellii | reverse complement strand
TTTACCCAATACCTATGCTTCCTCTTGTAATTCCCACCCAATCCGCTCAACTGAGAAACAAGAGACATCTACAAATCTCTCTCTTGTACTACGCTGTATCTGGACATCCATTTCTAATTGATTCTGTTGTTGCATCCCACCTCCACCTTATTTCAGGCAATGATCATTTCTTACTTGGATTACTGACATGGCCACCTAATTGGATTTTGTTTTTGGTTTTGTACCATCCAACTCATTCCCCCAC
>NW_027886066.1:0-244 GCF_054177405.1 Leptonychotes weddellii | reverse complement strand
TTCATAAAATCTTTTATACTTTTCATCTTTACAGTCATACTCCAACCCTTCATCATATTAACCCTTATTTTTGTACATATATAAGTTTTTCTTTCTTTAAAATTTTGGGAGGCACTTTCTTCTAACAGAGCAAAACACACCCAAAATCTAGTGTGTGGCACTGATCTATGCACCACCCTGATCATATTTGATCATATTCTGTTTTGTTTTGTTTTTGTTTTTATCTCGTTTTCTTTTTCTTTTT
>NW_027886065.1:0-244 GCF_054177405.1 Leptonychotes weddellii | reverse complement strand
TGTTGAGAGAAGCCAAAACATGGCCTCTTCCCCAAGTTGACTTTCCCTCCTCCGCCATGCATATTTCTGGGGTGGATTCCAAAGCTGAGTTTTCTAAACCCCTTGAGGGAAGCTCCAAAACTTTTTTGGGAAACAGGGTGAGAACAGCAAATTCAGTCCCCACCCTGGATCATCCTCTCCCTCCTATGTTATCTGTGGGCAATGAAGGACAGGGGGGCCTGAAGTCATCACACTCTCACACTGA
>NW_027886064.1:0-244 GCF_054177405.1 Leptonychotes weddellii | reverse complement strand
TTGTAAGCATCAGAGTTGATTAGAGAGGGGGACACTTTTTTCTGAATAAGAATTATCTTAATAAACAAAAGACTGTTTATGGTTTCAGTAGCAGTGTGGTTATGGAGCCATATGTTAAACAATGCTGCCTGGCAGGCTGGGAACTTGAGAGACCGGTGGAATTCCATCTGAGATGCCTCTGTTGCAATGATCAGGCAGCCCAGATCACTGAACTCATCTAATTTCCCAGCAGTAGATTATGTGG
>NW_027886063.1:0-244 GCF_054177405.1 Leptonychotes weddellii | reverse complement strand
TGTGAAAGGTGGTGTCACGGTGGATGCCCAGCACATATTAACACCAGCAAAGCAGATTTTTGGGATCCTGGGCTGGCAACTTTATAATTCTTTGTATCTTTTCCGCTTTGCTGGAAGCGACAGGATATTAAACCACTGAACTGGCGTGGTCCTCGGCTGCCTGCCAATGGAATATTTGGGGAAAGAATGGACCAGCTTTTGTTTCTTTTGCCTTCTGTGTAGCCTTGGGGTGGATTCTGAGGGG
>NW_027886062.1:0-244 GCF_054177405.1 Leptonychotes weddellii | reverse complement strand
TGTGTGACTGTGTTTGGAGATAAGGCCTTTAAAGAGGTAATTAAGGTTAAATGAGTCATTAGGGTGGGGCGCTGATCCAATAGGACTGGTGTCCTCATAGAAGACGAAGAGACACCAGGGGTGTACACACAGAGAAAAGGCCACGGTGAGGACGCAGAGAGAAGACGGCCACCTACAAACCAAGGAGAGAGGCCCCAGGAGAAACCAAACCTGCTGACACTTTGATCTTGGACTTCCGGCCTCC
>NW_027886061.1:0-244 GCF_054177405.1 Leptonychotes weddellii | reverse complement strand
TAAGGGGGCCCTGCTGAGAAGGGAGTGGGGGAGGAGAAGGGAGCAGGCGGGGAACAAGAGACATCTGAGATTTGAGACTGGTTTCCGTGTAACCCAGTTTGACAAGGAGCTCTTGGCTATCGATTCCAAGTGAGGCCTGCGCTTGGCACCTGGCCGTGGCCACGAATGAGACGGAGCTTCCCTTGAGAAGTTCAGCACCCTGTGAGAGACAGAGGAGCAGACAGTCACTCCTGATAATACGGGG
>NW_027886060.1:0-244 GCF_054177405.1 Leptonychotes weddellii | reverse complement strand
TGTACCAAACAACAGAGTTGCAAAGTAGGTGAAACAAAAACTGAAAAACTGAAAGAAGAAATATCTGTGTACAAATACACAGATATACTTGAAGGCTTCGACAGTCTTCTCTGAACAATTAATGAAACCATTAGACAGAAATTCAGCAAGACTATAGAACTCAACACCATCAACCAACATGATCTAATTGACACTTTTAGACCATTCCACCAAACAGGAAGAGAATACACATTCTTTTCAAGTG
>NW_027886059.1:0-244 GCF_054177405.1 Leptonychotes weddellii | reverse complement strand
CGGGTGGTCGCTAGGGCGCAGGCGCGAAAAGGCGGGGGCGGTGCGCTAGAGCTAGGGTGAACGTGGGAACGACGGGCCCAATGGCCGCTCGAGGAGGCGGGGTCAGAATGTAGGGGCGGGGCCGCGGTTCCCACGGAGGGCGGTGGCCTGCCAGGGGCGGAGCCCCGGGCACCTGGTCGGCGGTGATGAGGGTTGCGAGTGCACGTGGAGAAGGGAGGGAGGGCCACGTGCTGTGGTTTTGAGG
>NW_027886058.1:0-1636 GCF_054177405.1 Leptonychotes weddellii | reverse complement strand
TGCACATCACAGATTTTGGCAGGGATGCAGAAAAAGGGGAACCCTCCTACACTGTTGGTGGGAATGCAAGCTGGTGCAGCCACTCTGGAAAACAGTATGGAAGTTCCTCAAAAAGTTGAAAATAGAGTTATCATACGACCCAGCAATTGTATTACTGGGTATTTACCCCAAAGATACAAATGTAGGGATCAGAAGGGGTACATGCACCCCGATGTTTATAACAGCAATGTCCACAACAGCCAAACTGTGGAAAGTGTCAATGATTCTTAGCATTCTTTTTTTTTAATTCTTAACATTTTTGACAATTTATTTTACAAAATATTTTACATCTTTATCAATATAGGCCAAAAAAAATTAGAAAAGCAAACCATTCTTAATAATATAATTTCAAAAAAAGTTTTCTGTACTTAAGAGTTTGCACTGTGTATTTTTCTAAATAAATGATACAATTGTTAAATAAAGTAAGGGGAATCTGTAAAAACTAGAAGAAACAAAATATACAAATCTAAACAGTCAAGCCAGCAATGAAGATGGCCTTTGCCAAAGAAGTATCTGCTTGAACTTGAATGCTACAAAGTCTAGAGACTAAGTAATGGGGTATCAGATCAGAAACTCCCACATAAAGTTGATATACCAGTTAGATATACTTAAAACACACACATACAGACACATACACATGCACACGCCATGTAGGTAGATGGTATAATCTGTCACAGCCTCATCCCTAGTCAAAGACAAAGAAAGAAAGAAGGAGGGAATGAAGAAGTGAAAGGGAAAGTTAAAAAAAAATGAAAACAGGAGACAGAGTAAGGGCATGTGGGTGAGGGAGGCATAAGTACTAATGAAACAGTTTAGAAAAGAGAATAGGTGTGTTAATATATTTTTTCCAAGTATATATTTTAAAAATCTGGTGAAATAAATTCCCAGAAAAAAATGAATAAAACTAACCCATTATGGGTTGGCAATCAGGGGGTAGAATGTTCTTAAAACCATTAAAGCGATGGAGGAAGTAGATTATGAATTTCTGTAAGGAAAACCATATGTGTGTGGAAAGAAATATTCGAGGAAAAATAATTCAAGTCCATTCAAGCTCATACAGTGAAAGAGTCAGAGATTAGAATTATCTTAATATCTAGGCCAGACAATGACATTAGAAAAGAAATTGTCATTGATCTCATTGATGAACAGAAATGTAAAAATCTTAACCAAATGATTGAAAAATCAATGCCTCAATGTATACAAAATTGCAACATATCCTCAAAATCCAAACTGGATTTTGGATATTGTTCTAATATTAGTAATTATTATGATCTAAATTACTAGAAAAAAGAAAATATAAAATCAATAGATAAGAGAAAAAAGAATCTTACAATTATCCCAATTAAATGCACTCCACTTCAATACCTACTAATACTAAATCTTTTAGTAAAATAGGAACAGACAAAAACTTTATACTTTGATAGACAGATAATAGTTGTGAAATATTTAAGTGTTGCTTTAAAAATAAGGAACAGTGTAGCATACTTTCAGCAATTCCATTAAATAATGTGTTAGCTTTTGTGGCCAGTATGCTATGGCCAGATAAACGAAGAGCATTTACAAGGACTGGAAAATAGGAAACCACTTATATGTTATC
>NW_027886057.1:0-244 GCF_054177405.1 Leptonychotes weddellii | reverse complement strand
GCATGGCAGGGACAGGGGAAGGGTGAGTGGGCGACAGTGCACGTTCCAGACCCAGGCAGAGGTTCACTGTCAACTTCGGCCTGAGCCTAGATTCCCAAAGTGCCAGGAGCCGTTATCCCTGAGAGGAGGGATTGTGGGTAGGACATTTTTGTCAGTTTGTTTGCCTATTTATTTTGTTGTGTTTATTTCTTTTTTTTTTTCTTTATGCTTCATTGGAATTTTACGTTTTTCTACGACGACCGAG
>NW_027886056.1:0-244 GCF_054177405.1 Leptonychotes weddellii | reverse complement strand
GGCCATTGTCCCCTGGAGGCATTAAAAGACAACAGCTATTTTGAAACGAAGGTTGGACTCTGCTTGGTGAAAATGGCCCAAAGCTATAATGATCCTGTAATGTAACATTATCTTCAAAGTCTGCAAGCAGTTTATTGCTTTAAGTGCCATCACTGTAGGTCCCCAATGCCTTGGTCAGCCCATCCAGTAGAGACATTAAAGTAACCACAAACTTCTTAGTCTTTGTACCTCTTCCAGGGAGCTG
>NW_027886055.1:0-244 GCF_054177405.1 Leptonychotes weddellii | reverse complement strand
TGGCCCCTACTAGGCACTCATTAAATATTTGTTGGATGATGATGGTGATGACGACATGTGATGGCAAACATGAAGACAAATGCATCTATCACATTTATTCACTTAGCCCTTCACCGGATATCTTATCTGGGGGTGAGAGAGAGAATCTAATGTTCCTGAATATTTTGTTAAGGCAAAGTGGAAAGCAGAAAGAGGCAGACAGCTTGACCTTTAACCCCAGCCATGCCACGAGGTAACTATGTGC
>NW_027886054.1:0-244 GCF_054177405.1 Leptonychotes weddellii | reverse complement strand
GATAGATAGATAGATAGATAGATAGATAGATAGATAGATAGATAGATGATGGATAGTTATGATGGATGGATGGATGGATGGATGGATGGATGGATGGATGGATGGATGTTTGGATGGATGGATGGATGGATGGATGAAGGGATGGATGGTTGTTTGGATGGTTGGATGGATGGATGGATGAAGGGATGGATGGATGGATGGATGGATGGATGGATGGATGGATGAAGGGATGGATGGTTGGATG
>NW_027886053.1:0-244 GCF_054177405.1 Leptonychotes weddellii | reverse complement strand
TCTTTTTGTTTCCTTTAGTTCGGCATTGGCCTGGAGAGATAACACCCTCGTCTTTATCTCCCAGGCCCATGCTAAGGAGGGTAACCTCTGGAATTGAATAAAACCTTTTATTCCAAGCTAGGAGAAAAGCAAAATAAGACATTTAAGACACCCTGAATTTACATTGTTGAGTTAAAAAGACGTAGCAGGAGGCTTTCACAGGATTCACTCCTTTGGGCAGGTTCCTACCTCCCTGGTTAGGGAT
>NW_027886052.1:0-244 GCF_054177405.1 Leptonychotes weddellii | reverse complement strand
TCTTGTTCTTTTCTTACCATTTGTTTGAATGGTTGCTATATATTGTCAAGCCTATCAGTTATATGAATATCACAAAAAACATTGTAAAAGCTGTATCAAAACATTCTTGGGTAAATTTCAATTATATTTAAATGAAATTGTCTTAAAATCTATTGCTAATGTGAACATATATTCTACATGTCTGATTTCTTCATCTTTCTTCCTTTCTTCCCTTCTTCCCTAAGTGACTAATAACTAATTGAAG
>NW_027886051.1:0-244 GCF_054177405.1 Leptonychotes weddellii | reverse complement strand
TTTTTGACGTGAAGATTAGCATCCGTATGCAAACTTTATGTACTCTGTGTGTGCACGCACACGGTTTCTTCCCTTGCTTTTATGTTTAGAGCTCCTGCCCTACCAACTGGTCACACGAGCATGTATTTTCTTGTAGGTTTCTTTTTCCCCAGATACTAAGTCCCTGGGCCTTTCTTCTGGGGCTTTAAAGTTCACTACGCTCCTCCAGTTAATACCAGTAGGAGGGCCGATGCCCACTTCACAG
>NW_027886050.1:0-244 GCF_054177405.1 Leptonychotes weddellii | reverse complement strand
GGAGGAAACAGTCAGTACATATACCCAATCAAGAATTCATATCCGGGATATATAAAGCATTTCTACAAATCAATAAAAGAAACTCAATTGACAAATGGGAAAAATACTTGAATAAGCACTTCACAAGAGGGTATCCAAATAACCACACACAAAAAAGTATATATATAGAATGTTGCTCAAAAGTATTAATCATAAGGGGTGGAGCAAGATGGCAGAGGAGTAGGAGACCTGGATTTCGTCTCCT
>NW_027886049.1:0-244 GCF_054177405.1 Leptonychotes weddellii | reverse complement strand
TGAGGCTGAGGCAGACCCTTCCCTCTAGGGCCTGCAGGCCATCTCGGATTTTCCCACAGCTGACAGAAAGGCTGCTGGACCCCAGAATGCCTGCCTGACTGTTGTACCACCATCCAGTGGGACTTCTTGTCCATGACCAGCTCAAGTCTGTTTGAACATCTGCTGTATACATTTGTGTGTGCCACACCATCTGCTAGGGGAAATATAAAAAGTTTACTTGGTGTATGGTCACTGGCCGTAGGCT
>NW_027886048.1:0-244 GCF_054177405.1 Leptonychotes weddellii | reverse complement strand
CACAGGAGGATGCTGTATGCTGGAGGCATAAGCCTTGGAGAGTGTAGCTCTCTGGCCTGGAGACAAAGGAGCATGGGATTGAGGTGATGACATTTGAGTTTGCAACCCCTGGATTTTGTGATTTAATGAGCCCTTTCAGTTCTGGCATTTTAAATATCTAGAAAAAAAGGGTGAATCCATGCCAGATGTACTTCCTTCCCAGCCCTCTTGTCATCTCTGTGGCTGTAATTCCTAGGAAGTGACT
>NW_027886047.1:0-1636 GCF_054177405.1 Leptonychotes weddellii | reverse complement strand
GCCATTCTCCCATCTTTCCCCCTCTCCTCAAGCCTTCCTGTTCCCTGAGACACAAAATTATTGAAATTGGAACAACTAATAACCCTACAGTGGCCTCCAAGTGTTCAGGTGAAAGGAAGATTTGCCATCTCTCACTTTAAATCAAAAACTTAGAAGGATTAAGCATAGTTAAGAAGGCATGTTGAAAGCCAAGATAAGCCAGCAGTTAAGCCCCTTGTGCCAAACTGTTGGCCAAGTTGTGAATGCAAAGGAAAAGTTCTTGAAGGAAATTAAAAGTGCTACTCCACTAACACATGAATGATAAGAAAGTGAAACTGCCTTAGTGCTGATATGGAGAACATTTTAAAAGTGCTCTGGATAGAAGATCACACCAGCCACAACATTCCCTTAAGTCAAAGCCTAATCCACAGCAAGACTAACTCTCTTCAGTACTGTGAAGGCTGAGGGAGGTGAGGAAGCTGCAGAAGAGTCTGAAGCTAGCAGAGATTGGTTTGTGAGGTTTAGGGAAAGAGGCCATCTCCATAGCATGACAGTGCAAGGGGGAGCAGCGAGTGCTGATGTGGAGGCTGCAGCAACTTATCCAGAAGATGTAGCTAAGATAATTAATGAAGGTCGCTGCGCTAAACAATAGATTTTCAATGTACACAAAACAGCTTTCTTTTGGAGGACGATGCCACCTAGGACTTTCATAGCTGGAGAGGAGAAATCAATGTCTGGCTTCAAGGCTTCAAAGGACAGGCTGAGTCTCTGGTTAGGATCTAATGCAGTGGGTGACTTTAAGTTGAAGCCAGTGCTCGTCTACCATTCTGAAAATCCTAGAGCCCTTCAGAATTATGCTAAATCTACTCTAGCTGTGCTCTCTAAATGGAACAACAAAGCCTGGCTGACAGCACACCTGTTTACAACATGGTTTACTGAATACTTTAAGCCCACTATTGAGACCTAGTGCTCAGAAGAAGAGATTCCTTTCAAAACATGACCGCTCATTCACAGTGCACCTGGTCACCCAAGAGCTCTGACGGAAATGTACAACAAGATGAATGTTGTTTTCACGGTTACTGACACAGCATCCATCCTGCAGTCCGTGTGGATCAAGGAGTAATTTCAACTTTCAAGTCTTCTTGTTTAAGAAATATCTTTCACAAGGCTATAGCTGCCATAGGTAGTGATTTCTCTGATGGATCTCGGCAGTGTAAATTGAAAACCTGGAAAGGTTGTGCCACTCTAGATGCCATTAAGAACATTGTGATTCATGGGAAGAGGTCAAAATATCAACATTCACAGGCTGTTGGAAGAAGTCATCCCCAGCCCTCATGAAAGACTCTGAGGGGTTCAAGACTTCAGGGGAGGAAGTAACAACAGGTGTGGTAGAAATAGCAGGAGAGCTAGAACTAGATGTTGAGCCCGAAGATGGGACTGAATTGGTGCAATCTCATGATAAAACTTGTTGGATGAGGAGTTCCTTCTTATGGATGAGCAAAGAAAGTGGTTTCTTGAGATGGAATCTTCTCCTGGTGAGGATGCTGTGAAGATTGCTGAAATGACAGCAAAGGATTGAGAATAGTACATAAACTTAGTTGGTAAAGCAGCCACAGGGTCAGAGAGGATTGACTCCAGTTTTGAAAGAAGTTCTCCT
>NW_027886046.1:0-244 GCF_054177405.1 Leptonychotes weddellii | reverse complement strand
TATAGAGTGTCTATATAATTTATTAACCAAACTCTGTCACTTTTTTTTTTTTTGCCTACAGTGATAACTTGAAAAACCTTTTTATTTGAAATAATTTCAAACATACAGAAAAATGACAAAATTAGTGCATACTCTTTGCCCAGACTCACCAATTTTTAATTTTTCACTTATGTGCTTTACATCCCCTCTCTCTTATTTCCCTGTAGGGGCCAATGGCAGGTCACCCCAAAATGTGTCTGATTAT
>NW_027886045.1:0-244 GCF_054177405.1 Leptonychotes weddellii | reverse complement strand
TCAGCGAAAGAGCAGGCCCCGGGAGGCCTGGCTTGCCCACTCCTGAGGGGCTCAGCTCCCACGTTGGGGCTGCAGGGCCTTCTGCTCACCCCAGAGGCTGACAGGTGAGCGGCAGCCGAGGGCCAGGGCCGTGACGGGCTGGAAAGAGGAGTGACTCTGCAGCCTGTGACCCTCCCAGGGAAGGGCAGAACGAGCTCAGGGGGCTCCTAGACCCCGGCTGGGAAGGGCAGCTGCCCCGGGCCCC
>NW_027886044.1:0-244 GCF_054177405.1 Leptonychotes weddellii | reverse complement strand
AGGCAGGTTTCTTCCAAGTACACCTTAAAAGATAACATTCAGTGAGAAATACAGAATAAGCAGAAGAAAGAAAGAATAAGTAACATAGAATTGCAATTTTAACTCTGTCCACTACTTATGAGGCAACATGTAAAAAGTCTCTTAAAGGCTTCAGTTTCGTTATTTGATTTTTTAAAAAAATTACTACTGTAAATACATACTACTTCTGTAATTTAAAATAAGCTCAGAACCGGTTATTATTATT
>NW_027886043.1:0-244 GCF_054177405.1 Leptonychotes weddellii | reverse complement strand
TTTACCTGCCAGCCTTACTCCTCAGTGATTACCTCAGTGATGAATTTCTTTAATGCCCATGCCTTTTTTTTTTAATTTTTTATTCTTATGTTAATCCCCATACATTACATCATTAGTTTTAGATGTAGTGTTCCATGATTCATTGTTTGTGCATAACACCCAGTGCTCCATGCAGAATGTGCCCTCCTCAATACCCACCACCAGGCTAACCCATCCTCCCACCCCCCTCCCCTCTAGAACCCTC
>NW_027886042.1:0-244 GCF_054177405.1 Leptonychotes weddellii | reverse complement strand
GCTCAGGTCATGATCCTGGAGTCCCGGGATTGAGTCCCACATTGGGCTCCCTGCTCAGGGACCCTCCCCCCTCTCATGCTCTCTATCTCATTCTCTCTCTCAAATAAATAAATAAAATCTTAAAAAAAAAATCTTTAAAAAAAGAGAGAGAGAGAAAAGGAAAAAGAAAAGGAAGAAGAGGAAGGAAGGAAGGAAAGAAGGAAGGAAAGAAAGAAAAAGGAACATAAAACATTGATTTTACTTG
>NW_027886041.1:0-244 GCF_054177405.1 Leptonychotes weddellii | reverse complement strand
TGACTAAGAAAACCAGTCAGAGAAAGTGACCAAATATTGTTCAACGCTACATTACAAACCTATGGGAAAGGAGTTTAATTAAAGACCACAACAATTCTTTGGGGAAATGTTTCTTTTATTAACCATTCCTGCCGAACAAAGCAGCTTTAAACAAACCCTGACGGCTTGAAAATTGTGTATGCCTGAGATTTCTTTCTTTTTTTTTTTTTTTTCTTAATCTGTTCTGCTTTTTGGTTATTTGGTC
>NW_027886040.1:0-244 GCF_054177405.1 Leptonychotes weddellii | reverse complement strand
TGAGCCAAAATCAACAGTCAGATACTTGACTGACTGAGCACCCACATGCCCCTGTGTTCACTCGTTTAATTGCTGCATTTTATTCTAATACATAAAATTCCTATGTTCCTCAACTGGCGGACAAATTGTTTGCATAGATTAAAAAAACAATTTTATTATTTAATAAAACTTTTTTTATTTTTAAAATTTTATTATGTTATGTTAATCACCATACATTACATCATTAGTTTTTGATGTAGTGTTC
>NW_027886039.1:0-244 GCF_054177405.1 Leptonychotes weddellii | reverse complement strand
GCATGAGAAATAATAAATATATAAAATAAATGGCCTGTGGTCAATCTTAAATGATGAAGGAAAGAAGAGAAAATTAAACCCAAAGTTAATTTTTAAAAAGGAAATTCTAAAATAAGAGTGGAAGTAAATGAAATAGAAAACATATAAAGTCAGAGTTCGTTCTTTGAAAAGATTAATAAAATTGATTAAAAAAAAAAAACCTTGGTTACACCAATCAAGGTAAAGAGAGAAAAGTAGTTGCTAT
>NW_027886038.1:0-244 GCF_054177405.1 Leptonychotes weddellii | reverse complement strand
CCAAAGGCAGACGTGTAAGTGACCTAGCCACCCAGCTGTTGTCTGCCATATTTGTAATTTCTATAAACATTTTAAGATGGCTCCTAAACTTTTTTAATAGGGTTGAGTATATCGATTGTCTCATTTTTGTTTGCAGTGAATCACGAAGGTGGATTAGGGAAAATGTCTTTGGCACCCTGATACTGTTCAGGGAAATGTTCATGACAGCGTCAGGGGTGGGAGAGTCTGCGTCATATGTATGAAT
>NW_027886037.1:0-244 GCF_054177405.1 Leptonychotes weddellii | reverse complement strand
GCTATAACTGTAAGTTATAAAGTACTTTGTGCTTTAAGAACTGCGTGGAGTGATGGCTCCGGGGATCATTTTAGGAGGACACAACATCCAGTGTAGCTTCCCAAGGGGTGCCATTTGCCCATTATTAGAAAGGTGATCTGAGGGGCGCCTGGGTGGCTCAGTTGGTTAAGCGACTGCCTTCGGCTCAGGTCATGATCCTGGAGTCCCTGGATCGAGTCCCGCATCGGGCTCCCTGCTCGCCGGG
>NW_027886036.1:0-1636 GCF_054177405.1 Leptonychotes weddellii | reverse complement strand
AAGGGTTGATATGATGAAGGGATGGAATATGACTGTAAAGATGGAAGGTATAAAAAATTGATAAAAGGAATTGATAAGAAGTTGTTTGAAAAAAAAAGAAGAGGAATTAAAAAAAAAAAGAAAAAGGAGAGAATGTGATCAGGCAGGGGAGTAGAAAAAAACCATACACTAGAGATTTAGGGTATATTTTGATCTGTTAGAAGAAACTATCTCAAAATTTTAAAGAGAGAACAACTTATATATATATATGCCAAAAATACGGGTACCTACTATGAAGGGATAGAATATGACTCTAAAAATGAAAAATAAAAATTTCTTTTAAAAAAGGGATTGATAAGATGTTGGTTGAAAAAGGGAAAAAGAAAAATTCAAAAAAAAGACAGTTAAAAAAAATTAACTTCGAAAGACAAAAGAATCATGGTAAAAAAGCCATGAATTCTATGTGCAGTATTCCCCTATCGCTGGAGTTCTGCTGTTCTCATTGATCGGTAAACTTGGTCTTGGCTGGCTGTTCTTGCTGATCTTCTGGGGGAGGAGCCTGTTGCTGTGGTTCCCAAAAGTCTTTGCCGGAGGCGGAATTGCCCCGCCCTTGCCAGTCCCGGCTAAGTAATCTGCTCAGGTTTGCTCTCTTGGGAGCTTTTGTTCCCTGCTAGCTTTCCGTACAGCTTTGGAGGTGGAGAGTGAAAATGGCGGCCTCCTAATCTCTGCCCCGGAGGAGCTGAGAATTTGGGGCCCTGCTCCTCAGTGAGCCCCCAGAGAAAAGCAGTCAATCACTCCCGTCTCCCCGGTCTCTGGCCACACTCCGTGCTCACCCGGCCTGTGACCCAGCGTTTCTATCTCTGGTACCCGACCTCGTGTGGAGTCTCCAAACCCAGCAGATCCCTGCAGTGCGCTCCCGCACCACTCCTCCCGGGGGAGGAAAGGGAGTCTCCCCGGATCTGCCGCATGTTGGGTCCCTGCTGGAGGAGCAGTGGCCCGACTGTGCCGTGGATCATGGTTTATGGCAACCCCGAGCTGAGAGCCCACGCCTCTGCTCCGTCTCTGCAGCCGGCTTCCCCACTCCGATACCTGGGAGCTCTGCCACACTCAGGCACCCCTGGTCTTTCTGTGACCCCGAGGGTCCTGAGACCACACTGTCCCACGAGGGTTCCACCCCCTGCTTAGCCACCAGAGTGACGTCCCTCAGGGGAGCCGACTTCTAAAAGCTCCGATTTTGTGCTCCGCTGCTCTATCACTTGCCAGAAGCGGCCGATGGAGGCCCCTCCCCCACCGTCCATCCTCCCGAATATCGCCACGGATTCACTTCTCCACACGTCCTACCTTCCAGAAGGTGGTCCCTTTTCTGTTCAGAGAGTTGTTGCTCTTCTTTTCTTCGATCTCCTGTTGAGTTCGTAGGTGTTCAGAATGGTTTGATCCCTATCCAGCTGAATTCCTGAGAGGAGACGAAATCCAGGTCTCCTACTCCTCCGCCATCTTGCTGTGCCCCCCCATTAGTTTTTGATGTAGTGTTCCATGATTCATTGTTTGAATATAACACCCAGTGCTCCATGCAATACATGCCCTCCTTAATACCCATCACCAGGTTAACCCATCCCCCCACCCCCTCTCCTCTGAAACCCTCAGTTTGTCTCCTGTA
>NW_027886035.1:0-13041 GCF_054177405.1 Leptonychotes weddellii | reverse complement strand
ATTTATATATTATAAGTCATCATCACCAACTAAAACAAATCTTTTAATGTCTATAGTCACAGAGATAATGTCAAAATATTTTTTGTGGCATTGGATTTCTTAAGTATTTATTATATGTTTAATTCATCATATTCATCTATTACTGAGTAAAATTTATAATAAAAGTACTCTTTCATATACAAGTAAGGCCAGATTAACAAATCTACCTAACAGAGTTAAGATTGCAAAAAGCTTAAATAACCAAATGCATATATATGTGGATAAAACCAGGTATATGGCAATATAGAGTGAGATCAAGAAACAGTACATTTAATATAATCTAAAATACTACCTGCAAGATTGTTACTATTTTTCATTCAAAGGATAAAGTATATGTTATGATTACCTCATTTATAGCTTTTTATTTGAAATTTTAGAAGATTCTATGGTAAATATGTACAACACCAATTTTATTCAAAAAAAAAAATGGCACAGGCCAATACTTTAAAACAGAAATATTTCAGTTTACAAAGCTTTTTTTTTTTTTTTGGCAGGTATAGTACGAACTTAATTCTCAAAATGATTGTTTGTCATCATTAGCCCAGTTTTATAAACAACAATACCAAAGTTCAGAGGAGTTCAATCATCGTTACTAAGTCACTCAGACAAGAAATAACAGAGCAGGGCATCTCACATTCAGGTCTCTTGTTCCCAAATCC
Organism: Leptonychotes weddellii; assembly: GCF_054177405.1. Lineage (NCBI taxonomy): Eukaryota > Metazoa > Chordata > Mammalia > Carnivora > Phocidae > Leptonychotes > Leptonychotes weddellii. The sequence goes on along the minus strand of NW_027886035.1, from coordinate 12,343 downwards.
AGAGAGTTTAGCAGAGATATGTGTTATGAATTGACTTCCACACATAGACCTCTAAATACATGTAATATATTATCATTATCCTTATCATTATTATTATATTTTTAAAGAAGTAAATCTTTATTTCCTCATTTCACAAATAGAGCTGGCTGAGTTGGTTGCTTTTTGGCGATTAGTCAAAGAGATCATATCCCATATCCTCCTTCAACTCCTTGGACTCTTCCTTTGCTTCAACCTTGGTTGGGGCTGCAGCAGCAACAGGGGTAGGGGTGGTGGCAGTGGTTATGGGGCAGCAACCAAGGGTGCAGCTGCCACAATTGCAGATGGATCAGCCAAGAAGGCCTTGACCTTTTCAGCAAGTGAGAAGATGTAATCAGTCTACACAGACAAAGCCAGGACCCACCTGTAGCCACAATGTTAAAACAAGGTACTGATGCAACAGCTGGGTAACCAATCTACAGACAGATGCTGGCAACACTGTGGACACCTTCCAGGAAGCAAGATGTAGTTCCCTCTGTGTTGCCAAAACACATCAAGGTTATAGATGCTGCCACCATCAAATACCTGCTTGGATGACCAGCCCAAAGGAGAAGGGGGAGATGTTCAGCAGTGTGGCTTCACTGGCTCCCAGTCTGGCTCTAGTCTTAATCAGCTGCCTACCACTCAGGATTTCAATGGTGCCTCTGGAGATGCCTAAAGCCTGAAAGAAGGACGTCTTCTCAGTATTCTGCGCTGGCACAGTGACTTCACATGGAGCCATGGCACCGGCACAGGTCCCCGTTTGAACCATATTGTCCAGTAACATGTCCCTGATCTCAGTGAGGTCCTTTGGGAGCACAAAGCCCATATTCCCCTGAATATGAAGCAACAGTTTCTCCAGAGCTGGGTTGTCTTCCAGATGCCTTCAGATGGCCTTGTGCATCATAACATGCCATATCATTAACAAGATATCAAATAGAAAATGCCACTGATTTCCATTAATTTTATGCATGTGAATAAATGTGTCTATTTTAGTTAACATTCTTGACCAATAGAAGAGTACTTGCATAATTTTTTTAACATAAAGTATTATGTGGACATGTAACATTACTGTCTCTGATCAAAGAGTTAATGATTTTAGGGAAATCAGATGTCTGAAAGGTTCACCAAGGATGTCTAAATGCATGTGCAGAAACATACACAGGGCATAAATAGAGAGTAGCAGTGACATTACTCTGTGCTCATGGTAAATAAATGATTCATCAACAACCTGACAAATAGAACTTAAATCCACAGCTTCTCTGTAGATTTATGTTAAATATTCATTCTCTTTTACATAAGCAAAATTTGGAGGTTCTCCATAGGTTTAGAAGAATAATGATCACTACCTAAACCCTAACTATGAAATATAAAAGCAAATTCTTTGGACTATTTTAGGAAATTAACAACCTCATAACTTTGAGAAGAAAATCACTAAACATATTTTCAATGTAGAGTATATAAAATTCCTCTTTGTTTGCCTATTGATTAGAAACTTGTGCTTAAACCTCTCAAGGAAGCAAAATATCTATGTAACCAGTATTTCCATGTAAATAAACCACGAGAGATTAAAAAGAAAAAAAAAAGAAACATTGACACTGGCAAAAAAAAAAAAATGTTAAGCATTTTTAATGAGAATACTGAAGCCAAACATACTGGATTCCTTGGTTCTAGGTAAACTTCATGTGGATGAAAACCTTAATGTAATTAGATCTAACTAATAGATTTTTATTAACAAAAAAAGTTGTTAAAAATGAACCTGTGAAATGTATGTTTTAATTTGAATTCATGGTAATGATGTTCTGAGAGCTTAGTTATTTAGTTCACCCAGAGACATGCCCCCTTAAATTATGGTTTCTAAGCAATTTTGGGGGGGTTTCTCAACAATTTGACAGATACCACTGGCTTGTTGCCATTGTTTCTGCACTACAGTTTGAGGGGGAATTGAAAGACTGAAGCAAGATGCTATGAAGATCTGCGTTTTGTGATATAAAGAGGTAAAGAAAAGTGACTTTGTGATTGAACAGGGAAGCTATAAAATTAACAGTAAAATTACTCTCTAGTGATTCAAATGCTGTCTGAAAACATATGGAGTATAAATAAATGTAATATATAAATTAATATTTAACTTAGAATAAAAATAGAATTAGAGATAAGTGATTAGATTATGGATATATTTAAAGGTAGAAGCACCAAGATTTCACGCTTAATTTAATATGCGGAAAGAGAAAAGCACAAAATGCAATGCTAAGTTTTTGGCCTTGTGCAAATAGATGGATGGTGGTATGTCCAGCTGAGGTAGTGAAGGCTATGGGTTGGGCAGGTCTGAGAGTGGGAAAGCCATGTTAGATGCGAGATGTCTATTAGACATTCAGGCAAACATATCCAGTAGGCAGTTGGATATGCAAGTTTGAAACTCAGGAGAGAGGACTGGAGTGGAGGTAGAAATTTTGGAGTTGTTAGAATATAGATGATATTTAAAACCCTGCCACTGCTCAGGTCATCAAAAAAGAGAATGTACTTAGAGATGAGGAATGATGAAATCCAAAGCCTGGTTACACTTATGGTTAATGTTAGGAAGTATAAATATACCATAGAAATGAAAATGTTCACTGATAAGCAATAAATCTCAGTCACCTATCAACTACAATTTTGGAACCCTTTCCCAGCCCCAGTATGTCTGCTTCTCCAGTCTTCCATTTGCTGGGTACTGCCATAATGGCCTTTGACTATCTAAGTTCTTCTGTCCTTTATCTTCACTTTTCACTCTTCTTTCATGCCCACCTTACCAGAACTACTCTAATTTTTCTGTGCAAATTATTCTCAATCCTCACAAAATCTCTAATTTCTAACAGATATTAGTCCAGGGCACTGAAGTTGGGCCTCACCCATGTATCTGTGAATTTCCATCAAAAAGAAGTTCTACATAACTTATGTGTTCCCATATATAAATAAACTCATACATAAGTCCGTAATATATCTAATGGAAAATAAATGAATATAAAATGTACAGTAATATTTTGTTACAGGAGACCATAGAGATAAGATCTACAACTTTCATGTTTTAATGCTTAGGAACCATAGTATTATTCTATCTAAATGAATACAGTCACATAAAATGATGAATTACAAGTAGAGCCACATTTTTAATGTATACTTATATTAGAAAAAGAATCATATATATAAACATTTTGTGTGACAGGCAGGCACTTTTCCATTTCTCTCTCCATTTGCTATTCTTCCATAGTAAGTACAGCACAGCTTGTCTAGTTTGAGAAGAACAAGGCAGGGAGGCTAGTGGGAGCTAAAATGTAGTTGTGTTTACTAACAAAGCCCTGTGTCCAGGTGTGGTTTATACAAAGAAAACAGACATCCTTTTATTAGTACAAAAGGAAAATTCTTTCACCAAGCTGGGACTGGGCAGGGCCATGCCTAACTAGGAAAAGTGTGTAGCAGCATTTTAGAGTATCAGCAGGGGAAAAAATGATATATTCATCGTTTAATTAAAGATAGTTTATTGAAGGGATCATTTAAAGAAGTATGCCAAAAATCTAAGAGATGGGGAAGCACTCAGGGGGTAGAAATGATGGTAATTTATAACCCTAAGTGTAAAGGGACTAGGTGAATGTTACCAGTTACTGGGAAAAGCTGAAGTGGTGGCAGAAGCGCTGCCTGATAGAGGTTATAGTTAGAGGTAGGACAATGTCAGAAGGGGGCAAGAATAATATAAATATCCAGACCCATTCTACTCCCCCTCCCCCCCAATCTTTGGCAGTTGCTGACCACAACTGCAATCCAGAAGGAAAGACAGATGGAGTGATGTAACACATTAAGGGCAGCCTCTCAGGGCCCACAGCAAGAGCAAAGATAGATAACTGTTTGCTAATCTATAAATGATACATTTATAAACACTGTGGCATTATTTTATGTTAAAGATAATTTCTTATAAAGTGAGATTATTAAACCTTACTTATATTACCAAATTTATTATCTCCAGTTGCATGGTTTTAAGTGCTACAATCAATAATTTTTATAATTCACTAAGAATAAACTAATAGAAAATAAATTAAAAAGAAAGCGTACTAATTAATAACAAAAATAAATATGAGAGAATAAATCTCATTGGAAGGGTAAATATATAGTAAAGGTAGTGGGTTAATCCCTTATAAAACTAGTATGAAGATTAAGGGGTGCCTGGGTGGCTCAGTCGGTTAAGCATCTGACTCTTGGTTTCTCAGGGTTGTGAGATCAAGCCCTGAGTCAGGCTCCGTGCTCAGTGCAGAGTTCGCTTGTCTCTTTCCCTCCCCTTCTGTTCCTCCCCTTGCTCACACATGAGCTCTCTCTAATAAATAAAGTCCTTAAAAATATATATTAAAATTAAAAAAAATAAAACTACTATGAAGATTAAAAGACAAAAGTAGTAAAAATGCTTATGATTACAAAATTGGTTAAGGGATACGCAAAGATAAAATTCTGTAAAATATAACATCAAAAATATACAATGCAGGGAGGGAAGTAAAAATGCTGAGCTTTAGAATGAGATCAAACTTAAGTTGTTAACTTAAAATAAACTGTTAAAAATGGTTATATGCAAACTTCCTGGTAACCACAAAGTAAAAACCTATAGTAAATATTCAAAAGATAAAAAGAAAGGAATATAAGCATACCGCCAAAGAAAGTAATCTAACCACAAAGGAAGAGAGCAACAAAAAAGAAAGAAACAGAGAGGAAATACAAAAACAGCCAGAAAACAATTACCAAAATGTCAATAATCACATACCTCTCAATAATTAATTTAAATGTAAATGGACTAAATTCTCCAATCAAATACATACAGTAGTTGAATGGATTAAAACAAAATAAAAAACAAAAACAAAACAAATAAACAAAACAAGACCTACCTATAGGCTGCCTACAAGAGACTCATTTAACATGTAAGGACACACAGACTGAAAGTGAAGGAATGGAAAAAGATGTCTCAAGAAAATGGAAACCCAAAGAAAGCTGGAGTAGCTATACTTATATCAAACAAAACAGAATTTAAACCAAATACTGTAATAAGAGACAAGGCTGTGGCATAATAATAAAGAGGTTAATCCAACAAAAGAATATAACATTTGTAAATATTTATGCACCCAACATTGGAGGACCTAAATATATAAAACAAATATTAACTGACCTAAAGGGAGAAATAGACAGCAACAGAATAAGAGTAAGGAATTGAATACCCATTTACATACATGAATAGATCATCCAGACAGAAAATTAATAAGAAAATATCAGCCTTAAATGAAACGTTAGAACAGATGGACTTAACAGGTATTTATAGAATATTCCATCTAAAGGAATAGAATACACCTTCTTTCTCAAGTGCACATGGAACATTTTCCAAGATAAATCATATGTTAGGTCACAGGACAAGTCTTAATAGATTCAAGAGGATTGAAATCATATCAAACATCTCTATGACCACAGTGGTATGAAACTAGAAACTAAGTACAAAATAAAAGTGGAAAATTCACAAATATGTGGACATTAAACAACATGCCACTAAACAACTAATGGCTCAAAAAAGAAATTAAAAAAGAAATCATAATTATACCTTGAGACAAACAAAAATAGAATGTAACATACCAAACTTTATGGGATACAACAAAAAGCAGCTTGAAGAGGGAAGTTCATAGCAAAAAAGACCTACCTCAAGAAACAAAAAAGTCTCAAATAAAAAAAAAAACTAACTTTACACCTCACAGAGTTAGAAAAAGAAGAGCAAATAATGTGGAAAGTTAATAGAGGGAAATAACAAAGAGTAGAGAAGAAATAAATGAAATAGAGACTAAAAGAAGAAAGATCAATTAACCTAAGAGATGGTTCTTTAAAAAAAAATAAAGAAAATTGATAACCCTTTAGCTACACTCACTAAGAAAAAAAAGGAGAGGGGACTCAAAGTCAGAAATGAAGAGGAAATACTATAACTGATACCACAGAAATACAAATAATCATGAGACTACTATGAACAATTATACTCTAACAGATTGGACAACCTAGAAGAAATGGATAAATTCTTAGAAATATACAACTTACAAAGACTGAATCATGATGAAATAGAAAATCTTCACAGACAGATTACAAGGAAGGAGATTAAATTTATAATCAAAAAACCTCCCAAGAAACAAAAACCCAGGACCAGGCAGCCTCGCAGGTGAATTCTACCAAATATTCAAAGAAAAATTAATGCCTATCCTTCTCAAAGTTTTCCAAAAATAGAAGAGAACTCTTCCAAGCTCATTTTAAAATGCCACCATTACCATGATACCAAAACCAGAAAAGGATGCCACAGAAAAGAAAAATGTAGGTCAATATTCTTGATAAGCACAGATAAAAAAATCTTCAACAAATTTTTAGTAAAATGAATTCAACAATAAATTAAAAGGATCATAGATCATGATCAAGTAGGATTTATTCCAGGAATGCAAGGATGGTTCAACATTTGCCAATTAATGTGATATACCACATAACAAGAGGAAGGATAAAAATCATATGATCATCTCAATAGATATAGAAAAAGCTTTTGATAAAATTCGACATTCATTTATGATTAAAAACTCTCAACAAAGCAGGTATAGAGAAAACATACCTCAACATAAGAAAGACCATATATGACAAGCCCATAGCTAACATCATACTCAATGGTGAAAAACTGAGAGCTTTTCCTCTAAGAACAGCAGCAATACAAGAATGCTCACTCTTACCACTTTTATTCAACACACTATTGGAAACCCTAGCCACAGTAATTAGGCATTAAAAATAAATAACAGGGGAGCCTGGGTGGCTCAGTCATTAAGGATCTCCTTCAGCTCAGGTCATGATCCCGGGGTCCTGGGATCGAGCCCCACATTGGGCTCCCTGCTCCACAGAAGCCTCCTTCTCCCTCTCCCACTCCCCCTGCTTGTGTTCCCTCTTTAGGGGTCTCTCTCTCTGTCAAATAAATAAGCAAAATCTTTAAAGATAAAAATAAATAACAAATATCCAAATTCAAAAGGAAGAAGTAAAACTGTCACTCTATGCAAATAGAATATTATATATAGAAAACCCTAAAGATTCTATCAAAAAACTGTTAGAATAATCAAATTCATTAAAGCTGAAGGATACAAAATCAATACATAGAGTAATCTGTTGCATTTCCATACAATAATAAAAAACTATCAGAAATAGAAATTAAGAAAATAATCCCATTTACAATTGCATCAAAAAGAATAAAATGCCCAGGAATAAACTTAACCAAGGAAGTGAAAAACCTGTATATTGAAAACTATAAGAAATTAATGAAAGTTGAAGAGACACTAATAAATGTAAAGGTATTCTGTGCTCATGGATTGGAAGAAGTCATATTTTTAAATGCCCAAAACCCAAAGCAATCTACTGATTCAATGCAATCCCTATCATAATCCCAATGCCATTTTTCATAGAAATACAACAAATAATGCTAAAATTTGTATGGAACCACAAAAAACTGCAAATAGCCAAAGCAATCTTGAAAAAGATAAACAAACTGAAGGCATAACACTCCCTGATTTCAAACTGTATTACAAAGCTATAGTAATTAAACCACTATGATATAGGCATAAAAACAGACACACAGATCAATGGAACAGAACAGAAAGCAGAGAAATAAACCTATGCATAAATAGTCAATTAATTTACAACAAAGGAACCAAGAATATACAATGGGGCAAGAATAGTCTTTAGCATAATTGGTGCTGGGAAAATTAGACAGCCAAGTGCAAAAGAATGAAACTGAACCACTTTATACCATACACAAAAATTAACTCAGAATGGGTTAAAGACTTGAAAATAAAGCCTGAAATCTTAAAACTCCTAGAAGAAAAGATAGGTGATAAGCTCCTTGACATAGGTCTTGGTGATGATTTTTTAAGTCTGGTGTCAAAAGCAAAAGCAACAAAATCAAAAATAAACAAGTGGGAGTACAACAAACTAAAAACATTTTCACAAAAAAGGAAACCATCAGCAAAATAAAAAGGCAATCCACCAAATGGGAGAAAATATTTGAAAATCTGATGAAGGCTAATATCCAAAATATATAAAGAATTCCTACAACCCAATGGCAAAAAAGCAAGCAATCCAATTACAAAATGGGCAGATCTGAATGGACATTTTTCCAAAGAAGACATACAGATGGCCAATAGATACATGAAAAAATACTCAACATCATTAATTATCAGGGTAATGCAAAACAAAACCACAATTAGATATCATCTCACACCTGTTAGAATGGCTATTATCAAAAAGACAAGACATAACAAGTGTTGGCAAGGATATAGAGAAAAGGGTACCCTCTGTACACTGTTGTTGGGAATGAAAATTGGTGTAGTAATTATGGAAAACAGTATGGAATGTTCCTCAAAAATTAAAAAGAGAACTACCATATGATTTAGCAATTCTACTTCTGACTACTTATCTGAGGAAAACAAAAAGAATAATTCTAAAAGATAATGTGCTGCCTCCTGTTCACAGTGCATTATTTACAGGAGCCAAGATATGGTAGCAACCTAAGTATCCATCCATGGATGACTGGATAAAGAAAATATGGGATACACATACACACACACACATCACATATGGTATCCATGGACCTTGAAGGCATCACACTAAGTGAAATAAGTTAGAGAAAAACAAATACCATATTACCTGTCTTATATGTGGAATCTAAAATAAAATAAAAATAAAAACCAATCTCATAGATACAAAAAACAGATTGGTGGTTACCAGAGGCAGAGGGTTGGGGGGGGGGGAGAAATGGTTACACTCTTTGTTTGTTTGTTTGTGTTTTAGTTTAAATAAATTGAATAGTGTATATATAGAGAGAGAGAGAGACAGATATATATATATATATATATAAAGGTGTCGGAGTATTATGGGTACAATATTGGGAATGATGGCTGGAGAGAAGCAATGTAATTTTTTTTAATTTTAAAAAGAAACAAACAAACAAACAAAACCTCTGAGACAACTTGCAAGGATGCCAGCAGGAAGGCACAGAAGTCACCTTGAAAAGGCTCCACTGGTCAAACGGATAATTTGAGCATCAGAGGAAACAGTCAACAGAACTAAAGACAAACTACAGAATGGGAGAAGATATTTGCAAATGACATACCAGATAAAGGGTTAGCATCCAAGATACATAAAGAATTTATCAAACTCAACACCCAAAAAACAAATAATCCAGTCAAGAAATTGGCAGAAGACATGAACAGACATTTCTCCAAAGAAGACATACAAATGTCCAAAAGACACATGAAAAAAGGCTCCACATCACTTGGCATCAGGAAATACAGCGATACTACCTCATACCAGTCAGACTGTCTAAAATTAACAAGACAGGAAACAAACGTTGGTGAGGATGTGGAGAAAGGGGAACCCTCTTACATTGTTGGTGGAAATGCAAGCTTGGGCAGCCACTCTGGAAAACGGTATAGAGGTTCCTCAAGAAGTTCAAAATAGAGCTACCCTACGACCCAGCAATTACACTACTAGGTATTTACCCCAAAGATCCAAATGTAGTGATCTGAAGGGGCACCTGCACCCCATTCTTCATAGCAGCAATGTCCACAATAACCAAACTGTGGAAAGAGCTGAAATAGCCATCAACAAATGAATGGATAAAGATGTGGTATATATATATATATATATATACACACACACACACACACAATGGAATATTACTCAGCCATCAGAAAGGATGAATACTTACCATTTACATCGACGTGGATGGAACTGGAGGGTATTAGGCTAAGCGTAAAAAGTCAATCATAGAAAGACAATTATCATATGGCTTCACTTATAGGTGGAATATAAGAAAAGGGCAGAGGATGGAAGGGGAAGGGAAAGAAAACAGAATGGGAAGTCATCAGAGAGGGAGAAAAACCATGAGAGACTCTTAACTATAGGAAACAAAGGGTTGCTGGAGGGGAGGTGGGTGGGGAGATAGGGTAACCGGGTGATGGGCATTAAGAAGGGCACGTGATGTGATGAGCACTAAGTGTTAATGCAACTGATAAATTATTGAACACTATATCTGAAGCTAACAACATACTATAAGTTGGCTAATTGAATTTAAATTAAAAAAAGATAAATATATACGTGTGTTTTAGATAAGGGAATAAAATAATCCATTCACCTCTCATCATTAATTTGAAAAAACAGAAAAATATCTGTATATTAGTTTTACTTTTTAAATTCAACACACTTGACAGTTTGCCAACTCAGCTTTTTGAGATGTTTCAAAAAAAATAATCAGAGCCACAGGCTTGGTATAAAACCTGACTCTTCTTGTGGAACTTCTTGCCTTGGAGTAGCAACGTGTATTGATTTTGACATGCCAATAAAGTTACATGGAAAGAAATTGGGTTAAAATTGCATTTACTGTGTAACAGTAAAAAACCTATGCAACAAAATTAGGTGAACAGTAGTGATATTCTTAACATAGAAGTCCTTTCTAAATGCTATTACCACCAAAGACACAAGGCGCATGTAATCACAGTCAAAAAAGGAAAAAAGAAAGAAAAAGAAATCTATCACACTTTCCAATTTCACATGGTGAAACACATCTACTCACTGGATGTTTCATTAACAGAAAGAACTATGAAGAGAAGGTACCCTGAAGTAAAAACTTTCATCTATTATTTACTACAGCTCAGGTTAATTTTCTGTTTAAAACATTGTTTCTCTCCATACCTTCACAACACATAAATAAATAAAAGCATAGTCATATTACTTTCCTATTGTAGCACAGTGCTACTTCATAGTAGAGTTTCAGGGAATATTAAATGAGTATTTCAAGAATTCCTGAATCTGGTTTAAGAAAACGGAAGCATTTGCATAGGTGAATTCTTTCCCCACACTAAGTACTGTAAACCTGAGTTCAACTTTATGATATTTAAGACTTCTAGAAATGACCAAATGAAAGAGGCTAAGAATATGTATATTCATCTTGGATAATATAAAGCCCACCTCATGAACTTTTTAGAATATGTATTAATATATATTTGTATTTATATAAAGTACATAATCATAGACACAAAAACATTTGAAATATATATAGAATTAAGTGGCACCTGGGTGGCTCAGATGGTTAAGTGCCTGCCTTTGGCTCAGGTCATGATCCCACGGTCCTGAGATCGAGTCCCACATCCGACTCCCTGCTCAGTGGAGAGTCTGCTTCTCCCTCTTCCTCTGCCTCTAGCCCTGCTTGTGCTCTCTCTCTCTCTCTCAAATGAATAAATAAAATCTTTTAAAAAAAGAAATAAATATAGAATTAAAAAATATAGAACTATTTTTTAAATTACTTTTTAATTAGCCTTCTGAATTGGGATGAATGTGTGTTGATGATTGATAAGTATATTTTTATGACTTTTTATTTTATTTTACTATGTCATGTTAATCACCATACATTACATCATTAGTTTTTGATGTAGCGTTCCATGACTCATTGTTTGCATATTACACCCAGTGCTCCATTCAGTCTGTGCCCTCTTTAATACCCATCACCAGGCTAACCCATCCCCTCACTGCCCTCCCCTCTAGAACCCTCAGTTTGTTTCTCAGAGTCCATAGTCTCTTATGGTTCGTCTCCCCCTGCGATTTCCCCCCTTCATTTTTCTCTTCCTGCTATCTTCTTTTTTTTTTTTTTAACATATAATGTATTATTTGTTTCAGGGGTAAAGGTCTGTGATTCTACAGTCTTACACAATTCACAACACTCACCATAGCACATACCCTCCCCAATTTCTATCAACCACCCACCCCATTCCTCCCACACCCCCCACTCCAGCAACCCTCAGTTTGTTTCCTGAGATTAAGAATTCCTCATATCAGTGAGATCATATGATACATGTCTTTCTCCGATTGACTTATTTCGCTCAGCATAATACCCTCCAGTTCCATCCACGTCATTGCAAATGGCAAGAGTTCATTCCTTTTGATGGCTGCATAATATTCCATTGTATATATACACCACATCTTCTTTATCCATTCATCTGTTGACAGACATCCTGGCTCTTTCCACGGTTTGGCTATTGTGGACATTGCTGTTATAAACATCGGGGTGCATGTACCCCTTCGGATCTCTACATTTGTATCTTTGGGGTAAATACGCAGTAGTGCAATTGCTGGGTCGTAGGGTAGCTCTATTTTCAACTTGTTGAGGAAGCTCCATACTATTTTCCAGACTGGCTGTGCTAGCTTGCATTCCCACCAACAGTGTAGGAGTAGGAGGGTTCCCTTTTCTCTGCATCCCCGCCAACATCAG
>NW_027886034.1:0-1093 GCF_054177405.1 Leptonychotes weddellii | reverse complement strand
GACATTTAATCCCAAGGAGTCCGAGGCTATTGCAATTTATTTTTCCAGGGACCATAGAGCAGTTTTATGTTTGAAACTTACCTGAGGGGCTCTGCTTTAGCTCTTGAACTGGTTCATTTTTGTGGTTACTAAGAAAAAAAATCTCTTGGTTTTTATTTGAATTGTTTTTTGTTTTGTAATTCTTAGGGTTGATCCTGATAGTCCTTTGCACAGTGATCTTCAGATCTTAAAAGAAAAAGAAGGCATAGAATATATTTTGCTTAACTTCTCTTTTAAGGTAAGAAAATGTTAAGGGGACTCCGTGTGCTTCTAATGGGAATGTATATTTTTATAATTGCTTTGGAGAACAGTTTGGTATTACTTGTTAAAGTAGAAGGTATTTCCTGTGGTTCAGGAATTCTCCTCATAGTATATACCCCACAGGAAATTAGTACTTAGGTACACCAGGAGACCTATACAAGACTGTTCAGAGCTGTGTTGTTTATAATAACGCCAAACAGGAAATAACCCAAGTGTCCAAGTAGAATGGAGAATTGTGTTATTCATATAAAAAGGAAAATGTGTAAAATGTGGGTGAATCTTAAACACAGTGTTGAGCAAAAGAAACCAGACCCCAAAACATGTTTTGTACAATTGCATTTATATAGAGCTCAAAAATAGGTAAAACTAAATTATAATTGTTTAGGGTGTGCATCTGCATCTCATTGGAGGCAGGATCCCCACCAGTGGGGTGAAAACTCCTTCGAGTGAAAAAAAAATCTTAAGATATTATAATGGTCTGTGACCCTTTAAGGGACCACATTTTATTTTATTTTTTTTTATTTTTTATTTTTTTTTTTTTGTTGGATGTTTGCATATAATTTTATTTATTTTTTTTTTTACAATTTTTTTTTATTCTTATGTTAATCCCCATACATTACATCATTAGTTCTAGATGAAGTGTTCCATGATTCATTGTTCATGCACAACACCCAGTGCTCCATGCAGAACGTGCCCTCCTCAATACCTACCACCAGGCCAACCCATCCTCCCACCCCCCTCCCCTCTAGAACCCTCAGTTTGTTTTTCAGAGTCCATCTTCTCTCATGGTTCG
>NW_027886033.1:0-244 GCF_054177405.1 Leptonychotes weddellii | reverse complement strand
GTTACATCTATATTTTATTCTTCATAAATCAGAAATAATTAGATATTATTTCCATCATTTCCAATGTTTGACTCTGATACTTTAGAAAGAGTATTTCAAATTAGGGATTAATACAAGTTGTCTGGTATGTCTGTACCCTAGCTATTATAACTTAATAATAAAAATTATCCTTTCATGGGGGTGCCTGTGTGGCTTAGTCAGTTAAGTGTCTCACTCTGGATTTTGGCTCAGGTCATGATCTCAG
>NW_027886032.1:0-244 GCF_054177405.1 Leptonychotes weddellii | reverse complement strand
TCCAGGGCGAGATACCCTACCTGTTCTATAAGGCTTCCTTCCTGCCCCCTGGGAACTGGGATTTCAGGAGTGTTTCCACCATTCCCAAACTGTTAGGACCAGCTCACTGTGACTACGTGTTTGAAGAGACAATGTTGTTTATGCTACACCTGTTTTCTTTCTGAGAGCCTGGAATTTTGGAATGTACTAGGCAGGGGGCGCCTACATGAACAGCCCCCAGCAAAAACACTGGGCACTGAATCTC
>NW_027886031.1:0-244 GCF_054177405.1 Leptonychotes weddellii | reverse complement strand
CCCCCCCCCCCCCCCCCCCCCCCCCCCCCCCCCCCCCCCGGGAGGGGTTAGCCCGGTGATGGGTATTAAGGAGGGCACGTACTGCATGGAGCACTGGGTGTTATATGAAAACAATGGATCGTGGATCACTACATCAAAAACTAATGATGTATTGTATGGTGACTAACGTAATATAATAAAATTAAAAACTACAAAAAAAAAAGATTCTGGTTTTTTGTTTGTGTCTTTTTTTTTCTTTGTTCAT
>NW_027886030.1:0-244 GCF_054177405.1 Leptonychotes weddellii | reverse complement strand
TTAAAATGTAGATTACACTACCTGGTGATAAGGCTCTGGAAAGGAGAACACACTGCCACAGTCTTTTACTGCCCTGAAGGCACAAATGTGCAGGGACATTATAGTGCCAAGCCACTGACACTGGTCTGTGGGGCAGTCGCAGTATGTGAACTCCTTGTTAGTGGTCTGCAGTATGATTCAGGCAGAATTTGAGAGTAAGCGTTTAGAAAGCTTTATAGCAATTTGTTAATGTCTGTTGAATGTA
>NW_027886029.1:0-244 GCF_054177405.1 Leptonychotes weddellii | reverse complement strand
GCATGAGAAATAATAAATATATAAAATAAATGGCCTGTGGTCAACCTTAAATGATGAAGGAAAGAAGAGAAAATTAAACCCAAAGTTAATTTTTAAAAAGGAAATTCTAAAATAAGAGTGGAAGTAAATGAAATAGAAAACATATAAAGTCAGAGTTCGTTCTTTGAAAAGATTAATAAAATTGATTAAAAAAAAAAAACCTTGGTTACACCAATCAAGGTAAAGAGAGAAAAGTAGTTGCTAT
>NW_027886028.1:0-244 GCF_054177405.1 Leptonychotes weddellii | reverse complement strand
GTTACATCTATATTTTATTCTTCATAAATCAGAAATAATTAGATGTTATTTCCATCATTTCCAATGTTTGACTCTGATACTTTAGAAAGAGTATTTCAAATTAGGGATTAATACAAGTTGTCTGGTATGTCTGTACCCTAGCTATTATAACTTAATAATAAAAATTATCCTTTCATGGGGGTGCCTGTGTGGCTTAGTCAGTTAAGTGTCTCACTCTGGATTTTGGCTCAGGTCATGATCTCAG
>NW_027886027.1:0-244 GCF_054177405.1 Leptonychotes weddellii | reverse complement strand
TGGGGGTGAATACGGTGCTCTGTTCAGTGGTATTTGGGTTATCTACTCGCTATGCAGTTTAGTGATATATGAGTGAAATGCTGTGTTTCGTTGTGCCTGGTGTATTTGCTACTTTGGTCAGTGATAGAAGAGTGGGATATCGAGTTAAAACATACAAGTGTGTGCGGCACCGTGCTTAGTAATGTTACGTGAGACACGGCATTTAGGGTTGCACGGAGGCTGTGCTAACCTGTTTGATGACATA
>NW_027886026.1:0-244 GCF_054177405.1 Leptonychotes weddellii | reverse complement strand
GCTGTGGTGATGGGAGGGGAGAGAGGAAACTGGCAGGGCCCAGCAAGAAGCTAGGGGTGTCTTGGAGCAGCAAGAGACCCGCAAGCCTACGGATCAGAACCTGGGTTCTCACCACAGCCCTGACATTAACCTGCTGTGTGACCTCAGGCAAGCCTATACCCTGTCTGGGCCTCTGTTTCCTCTTCCATAAAATGAAGTGTCGGTGTTGATGTTCCTAAGGCCCTTCCAGCACAAATACTGGGTT
>NW_027886025.1:0-244 GCF_054177405.1 Leptonychotes weddellii | reverse complement strand
GGGCTCAGATGAGGAGGATGATAGTGGGAAGGACAAGAAAAAGAAAACAAAGAAGATTAAGGAGAAATACATAGACCAGGAAGAACTGAACAAGACCAAGCCCATTTGGACCAGAAACCCTGATGATATTACCCAGGAGGAATATGGAGAGTTTTACAAAAGTCTTACTAATGACTGGGAAGACCACTTGGCAGTCAAGCATTTCTCTGTAGAAGGTCAGCTGGAATTCAGGGCATTGCTGTTT
>NW_027886024.1:0-1636 GCF_054177405.1 Leptonychotes weddellii | reverse complement strand
TGGAGGTGCTGGTCAGCAACTATGGCCAGGATGACGAGCAGGTTCCCCAACACAGTCACCAGGTACATGCCCAGGAAGAGGCCAAACAGGAGAGGCAGCTGCTCTGGGTGTTCAGAGAAGCCCAGGAGCAGGAAGTCAGCGATGCTGGTGTGGTTTCTGATTGCCTTAAAGTAGAGAAATTGGAGGAGAATTTTGCTTAAGTAAAGGTAGTCTCTGAATAGTAGAGACTGCAAGGGCTTTGGTCTGTTTTTCTCTATTCCTTGGAAAAGTCACTGAGATTGACTAGCAATTGAAACTGTGGGTTTGTAAACATGTGGACTGTGATAATGAGGCATCAGGGTGAGCTGTAGTTTGGGTTCTAGATTCCTGTCATGTAGCAAGGTTTTGGCATGGATTGTCTGAGTGACACTGAACTGGGATTCACCTGAAAGGACTTCTTCAAATTTAGTTCCCTTTCTAAAAGACTTAGAACAGCAGGTTTAGTCTCCTCTCTTTTGGAGCTCATTTTGGGGTCATACATCTACTAGGATTTCATGGGCACCGCAGGGTGCCTGT
This sequence comes from Leptonychotes weddellii, assembly GCF_054177405.1. Lineage (NCBI taxonomy): Eukaryota > Metazoa > Chordata > Mammalia > Carnivora > Phocidae > Leptonychotes > Leptonychotes weddellii. The sequence continues at coordinate 1,081 of NW_027886024.1, read as the reverse complement.
GTGTATGCGTGTGAGTGTGTGAGTGCATCCTGAGGGAGATGGAGGAGGAGAAGTTTTTCCAGAGAGGAGCCAGTGCAGACCAGGGGTCTCTAGGTGTAGTGGGGTTTCTGGTGTTCTTTGCCTTAGAGGACCACTCCACTGAGTCAGTGTGGACATGAGAATGTTGGAAACTGAGATGTGTTCTATCATTAAGGGCACATCATTTTCGTTGTCATCATCAAACTCACCACCAACATCTTTTTATTTTCTGGGCTTTGGCGTCCTGGAGACATGATGGGAAGCTTCTCTCTGCTTCTTTTCTCGGTCTGACCTTGGTCAGCTACTTAACTCTGAATGTGTGTTTCCTCATTTGGACCATGAGCAGCACCTTCATGGAGTCATGGGCGTTATGACTGATACAACACGGATGGAGGGCCAGCTACTCTCAAGGGTGATGACGCTCCTGTCATTGTTGGTTACAGTTGCTGAAATGTGAAGCAGGGACACACAATACAGTGGAAAAACATCAGATGCCCTGCTTTACAGCTCTATTCCTCACATGCCTTTTAAACTCAGGGACAGGTTTTCTCCCTTTCTCCCTGTATTTTTTCTTCTCTGTAAGATACAGATACTAGCCTTACCTGATAGGTGTATTGAAGGGACCAAAGGCTGGAAACTCTTGAAGTTTCTTTATCAACCATGATGCAATCAAGATGAGAAATTCCCATGATCCTGTTTGATGGTGTGGAGAAGCAAAGGTGATGATGATGAATGGTCAGTGGCTTCATGTCATGTTTGTTTAGGGTTGTCATAAAAACATAATATAGCTTTGGGAGTCAGACAGAATCTCCCCACTCTTTACTTGTTTTTTTTAAGATTTATTTATTTTAAATGCAATATATGTTAAGAAAAAAAAAGAAGAAGAAGAAGGTAGCGGGAGGGGAAGAATGAAGCGGGGGAAATCGGAGGGGTAGACGAACCATGAGAGACGATGGACTCTGAAAAACAAACTGAGGGTTCTAGAGGGGAGGGGGGTGGGAGGATGGGTTAGCCTGGTGGTGGGTATTGAGGAGGGCACGTTCTGCATGGAGCACTGGGTGTT
>NW_027886023.1:0-244 GCF_054177405.1 Leptonychotes weddellii | reverse complement strand
GGTTAATAGTGTCTTGAAGAACATTGTTTCATATATTTTGTCCATTTTCCTTAGTTGTTTCAGGTGGGAAGGTAAATTCAATCCCTGATATTTAATTTTGTCCAGAAGCAGAAGTTCTCTACAGACTTTTATTTGAATGTAACCACTACTTTGAGTTTTTGACTTTTGAAAAGAGTTTGCCAATTGCCCGATAATATGTCAGTGGATCCTTCTCACTTGTTATCCTGTCCTGGTGTCACTTGCC
>NW_027886022.1:0-244 GCF_054177405.1 Leptonychotes weddellii | reverse complement strand
TATCACATAGAAAAGTTTTACCCCCGACCAGATTTGGGACACTTGTTCTATTATGGGAGAGAAGTATACTAACACACTGTGTACTCTCTCGCTGTTTCCTTGGAAATGTTCTATAAGGGGAGAGTGATGATGAGTCTTATTATCATTCTACAGTCATGAGAGTGAGGCCTCCGTCCCAAAGTTGACCACGTTTACATGCTTAGGTCATATGACATGACAACAGATGAGTATACAAGGGAATCCC
>NW_027886021.1:0-244 GCF_054177405.1 Leptonychotes weddellii | reverse complement strand
CCATAGACATTCCAGATTCCCTAGGGCGCCCGGGTGACGCAGTCGGTTAAACATCCAACTCTTGGTTTTGGCTCAGGTCATGATTTCAGGGTCGTGAGATCGAGCTCTGTATCAGGCTCCACGCTGGGTGTGGAGTCTGCTTGAGATTCTCCCTCTCCCTCTGCTCCTCCCCCTTCTCTCTCTCTAAAAAAAAAAAGAAGAAAGAGGAAGGAAGGAAGGAGAAAGAAAGAGAAATTCCAGATTT
>NW_027886020.1:0-244 GCF_054177405.1 Leptonychotes weddellii | reverse complement strand
TGAGCCAAAATCAACAGTCAGATACTTGACTGACTGAGCACCCAGATGCCCCTGTGTTCACTCGTTTAATTGCTGCATTTTATTCTAATACATAAAATTCCTATGTTCCTCAACTGGCGGACAAATTGTTTGCATAGATTAAAAAAACAATTTTATTATTTAATAAAACTTTTTTTATTTTTAAAATTTTATTATGTTAATCACCATACATTACATCATTAGTTTTTGATGTAGTGTTCCATGA
>NW_027886019.1:0-244 GCF_054177405.1 Leptonychotes weddellii | reverse complement strand
TGAGGCTGAGGCAGACCCTTCCCTCTAGGGCCTGCAGGCCATCTTGGATTTTCCCACAGCTGACAGAAAGGCTGCTGGACCCCAGAATGCCTGCCTGACTGTTGTACCACCATCCAGTGGGACTTCTTGTCCATGACCAGCTCAAGTCTGTTTGAACATCTGCTGTATACATTTGTGTGTGCCACACCATCTGCTAGGGGAAATATAAAAAGTTTACTTGGTGTATGGTCACTGGCCGTAGGCT
>NW_027886018.1:0-244 GCF_054177405.1 Leptonychotes weddellii | reverse complement strand
TGACTAAGAAAACCAGTCAGAGAAAGTGACCAAATATTGTTCAATGCTACATTACAAACCTATGGGAAAGGAGTTTAATTAAAGACCACAACAATTCTTTGGGGAAATGTTTCTTTTATTAACCATTCCTGCCGAACAAAGCAGCTTTAAACAAACCCTGACGGCTTGAAAATTGTGTATGCCTGAGATTTCTTTCTTTTTTTTTTTTTTTTCTTAATCTGTTCTGCTTTTTGGTTATTTGGTC
>NW_027886017.1:0-244 GCF_054177405.1 Leptonychotes weddellii | reverse complement strand
TGTGTCTGTGTGTGTGTTTCGGTATGCATATGCAACAGCATCTGTGTGTGTGTGTGTGTGTGTGTGTTTCGGTATGCATATGCAACAGCGTCTGTGTGTGTGTGTGTGTTTCGGTATTCATATGCAACAGCGTGTGTGTGTGTGTGTGTGTGTGTTTCGGTATGCATATGCAACAGCGTCTGTGTGTGTGTGTTTTGGTATGCATACGCAACAGCGTCTATCTGTGTGTGTCTGTGTGTGTGTG
>NW_027886016.1:0-244 GCF_054177405.1 Leptonychotes weddellii | reverse complement strand
GCTGTGGTGATGGGAGGGGAGAGAGGAAACTGGCAGGGCCCAGCGAGAAGCTAGGGGTGTCTTGGAGCAGCAAGAGACCCGCAAGCCTACGGATCAGAACCTGGGTTCTCACCACAGCCCTGACATTAACCTGCTGTGTGACCTCAGGCAAGCCTATACCCTGTCTGGGCCTCTGTTTCCTCTTCCATAAAATGAAGTGTCGGTGTTGATGTTCCTAAGGCCCTTCCAGCACAAATACTGGGTT
>NW_027886015.1:0-244 GCF_054177405.1 Leptonychotes weddellii | reverse complement strand
GCCCCAGGTGGGAATTGTTCTCCCCACGTCCTAGGTGAGCAAACCGAGACCAGAGGGGCAGTCACGTGCCCCAAGTCACACAGCATGTCGGCGACAGCCCGGGCCTCCAGCTCTTTGGATTGTGGACTCCATGTTCTCTTCGTGGCACCTGTTTGGGGGCCCCTCAGACACCTCTGTTGGGCTTCCCGATACCACCTCACCCCCGCCCCCCGGCGGTGGCTGTATCTGGGTTGGGTGAGACAGG
>NW_027886014.1:0-244 GCF_054177405.1 Leptonychotes weddellii | reverse complement strand
TAGATGAGTCATGCAGAAAACTCTGAATGCCCCATCAATTTCAACAGTCTGGGAAATGCCTAACACTCATAGGATTTAACCTTCCTGGGGCACCTCGAGATTTCAGGTAAAGAAAAGGAACTTCCATTGGGAAATCTATTAGTTGACATGAATTGAGAGATTTTTTAAAGCTATTTTTGTTGCAATATCTGTCATTATTGAGCTGTCCACATAAAGTAAACCCTAGCCCAAGGATTGTCCATCT
>NW_027886013.1:0-1636 GCF_054177405.1 Leptonychotes weddellii | reverse complement strand
CTTAAATTCAAAAAGAAAAGATTTACTTGTGTGTATACTTCAGATACAGAATAAAATATAAATATGAAACAGCATCATTATGAACACAGACAATAAAATATATATCTTTCAAAAATCTGGACATAGGCATCTTTATAGAGAGATGTGAGCAATGAATGCCTACTGAAATGTCCAAGCTTAGGCAAAATATGTAAGTTTTAAACTAAGTATCTCTTGCATAAAATGACCATTCTATCTAACAATTTATCTAAAAACTGGTAAGAATATTTTACGAAAGCTTATAAGGTTGCCTTTTCTTTAAATAGGAATATAACATATATAGAAATAATAATAGAAAGGAAAATAATTTATATGGCTTTCCCTTTTGGGAAGCTGGTAGAACATGAACAGAACCTTGTAGTAACAAACACAAAATATTTTAGAAAGATGCTATCTACAGTTGCATCTTGAAGTTTTCTTATAAGGAAAACCCATGGATTTATTAGAGAACTTTTCAGTCCCTGATATTTACTCTTTGGGATTCAGCTGTTTTGGTTCTATAGATAAGGATGAACAGAAATTAAAGGTGTTTCTGTTTCCTGTGTGAAGTACAGTTGTAAACTATTCAATGAAACTAATAAAAAGATATAAAGAACAAACTCCCAATGAATATGCCAATACGAACATGTTAAATGGCTTCTAAAATAGTAGACCAGACTGTAATGTAGTTCTGCAATTCTGGACAGAACATGGTTTTAAAAGAACCTTTTACACAACAAAAACTTTTAAGGGCAGAAAAATGGTTTTACACCGAAATGGCACGGAGTCTCCCCTGAATGACGTCCAAGCTAAATCTACACTACTGTGTTTTCAATTATTAAAGAACTTTTCTTCTTTAAGCCTATCAATGTAGTGGCACAACTTCACAGCTGTGCCCAGCTTCAGCCCCATGTACTTCATCATCATGTCACTCTTGAGTAGTAGCAGAGCCTTCCCGTCAATGTCATGTTGCCTGAAAAGGTCAGCGATGGGGGTGAGTGTCTGAGGATCTGTATGTTTCAGAAACTGGATCACTTCATCCACGGACCAGGTTGAAGGGTCATCAGAGAAGCTTTGTTTTAGGATCCCTGGTTCTGTTCCAATTGGTGAACTTGTAGCTTCAATGGGGGAAAAAGACAAATCAAACTTGACCTGATCATTATCCCGAAAGAAGAGATGTTAGGTAGGGAGAAATGGTCTTGCGTCAAGGATGTTGAGGATTATAGGTCAAATAGTGCTACTTGTGATTATAGGTTAAAGAGTGCTACTTGTACTATGTGTCATTTCACACTCACCAACGTTGGGCGGGATACAAACAGATGAGGCACTACGGCCGAGGCTCTTATTTTCCATTAGAGTTGGGTAAGTCATCCTCTCTGGGTTATGTGCCGGACTGGGCTCACCTTGACCCAGCATGGATCCAGATACTGCTACAGAAGGTCGGGTAGGTGAGAAGATATTGTGGGTGCTGTGGGCCCCTGGGCTGGAATAGCAGGGCATGGAAGAGGAGCCCTGCACTGGATCATCAGGTGTGAAATATGGCTGATATGAATGCGAAGAATACATGGATGGTAGTGTCGGACTCTGGCTCAGATTCGGCTCCTGCTCCTGGAGGAGT
>NW_027886012.1:0-244 GCF_054177405.1 Leptonychotes weddellii | reverse complement strand
GCCACGGACAACTGCTCGTGGTAGGCCTTCTCGGCAGAGATGACCGGGGCGTACGTGGCCAGGGGAAAGTGGATGCGGGGGTACGGGACCAGGTTGGTCTGGAATTCCGTCAAGTCCACGTTCAGGGCCCCATCGAATCGCAGGGAGGCCGTGATGGAGGACACGATCTGCCCGATCAGACGATTGAGGTTGGTGTACGTGGGCCGCTCGATATCCAGGTTGCGCCGACATATGTCGTAGATGG
>NW_027886011.1:0-244 GCF_054177405.1 Leptonychotes weddellii | reverse complement strand
TTATTGCTCACATTGATCTCCAATCAGAATGATAGTATTTCAGATTCTCAAAAAGAGATGAAAACTTTGGGCACTGAATTCCAATTGCACTGGGTTACTTAACAATGAAGTTGGAGTATGTGGATGATAAAGAGGACTTTTATGTAACGCCGTATTAGTTAAAGATGTAGGGAAAGCAAAGAGAACTCTCCAAAGAAGCTGCTATAACTGTAAGTTATAAAGTACTTTGTGCTTTAAGAACTGC
>NW_027886010.1:0-244 GCF_054177405.1 Leptonychotes weddellii | reverse complement strand
GCCCCACGTCCTAGCGGGACACTGACCGCCCCCTCCAGCCTGAGCTCCTCGCTGGGCAGGACAGGGAGCTCCATCCGGCCTTTAGAGGTCATGGATGCCAAGAAAGAAAGCAAACAGCATTCTTGGTGGTTTCTGACGACAGCGTTGCGGGTGGGAGGGAGGCCTTAGGACTTGCCTGTCTCCCCTGACACAGACGGCCATGTAACTCCAGATGCTGTGCGCTGGGCCCCTGTGTGCCACAGCG
>NW_027886009.1:0-244 GCF_054177405.1 Leptonychotes weddellii | reverse complement strand
GTCCTCCCCCATTTATTCCTGGCTTTAGTTGCCCCTATCCACCATAGTCGGGAAGCAGATGATGATCCTCCTAACATACTGTTCAGAGGCCTCTGCTAGCCTAATACTGTGTCATGATGCTTACCTCATTCACCTCACTTCATCTCATCCTGTAGACGTTGTATCTCCCATCAACACATGAAGCATGAGTACAGGACAAGAAGATATTTTGAGAGCCCTTCTATTTTACTACGTTATTAATCTT
>NW_027886008.1:0-244 GCF_054177405.1 Leptonychotes weddellii | reverse complement strand
AGGCAGGTTTCTTCCAAGTACACCTTAAAAGATAACATTCAGTGGGAAATACAGAATAAGCAGAAGAAAGAAAGAATAAGTAACATAGAATTGCAATTTTAACTCTGTCCACTACTTATGAGGCAACATGTAAAAAGTCTCTTAAAGGCTTCAGTTTCGTTATTTGATTTTTTAAAAAAATTACTACTGTAAATACATACTACTTCTGTAATTTAAAATAAGCTCAGAACCGGTTATTATTATT
>NW_027886007.1:0-244 GCF_054177405.1 Leptonychotes weddellii | reverse complement strand
TACTACTCTGTTGGTTATTAGCATTACCCCTTAACTCCAAAGGTCTTCAAGTATAGTCTTTCTCTGGTAAAGTTTTCAAAACATGCAATTGTTTAAGATCATGTAGAAGCTAGTTAGGCTGGCAAAGGAAGGAGCTCCCTACTTGTTGTTGATAAAATTTAATGGTTCTCTCTAATTTATTATATTGCCCTGAATTTTGAGGATACTGGAGTGTTCTATTGAGCTATCTCATATAATGACTTTA
>NW_027886006.1:0-244 GCF_054177405.1 Leptonychotes weddellii | reverse complement strand
TCGAGATGATAATTCAGACAACCCTTGTGGACCATGGCCCTCGTTGTCTACATTATCCTGCGTTTTCTGTTTCATCTCACTCATTTGTCTTTCAGTATGCTGATGGATTTCCTCAAATGCCTTGTGATTCTTGTTAGACAGCCCCCAGTTAGGAATAAAGAACTGTATTGCTTACTATAGAGAGCTGGTGTGGTCTTCCCTTTGCAGTTGTGTGGGTCTGTTTACCCAAACCAAGGCCTACTAT
>NW_027886005.1:0-244 GCF_054177405.1 Leptonychotes weddellii | reverse complement strand
GGTCAAGAGTCACAAGCCCCACCAGCTGAGCCAGCCAGGCATATAGCAATTTATATTTACAACACATTTTAACACTTTCCAAAATTTTGTTTGATCCCCACCTATTGAAACTATGGAAGCTCTTATTTTCCCCATCCTATAGCTGAAAAATCGAAGATTCTCTGAAAGATTAAATGATACAGACACTGTCACTTGATTAGTGAGTGATGGATGTTATGTCCTCTACCCTTTTAGTCTATGTGCT
>NW_027886004.1:0-244 GCF_054177405.1 Leptonychotes weddellii | reverse complement strand
CGTGTCGGGCTCCCTGCTCCGCGGGAAGCCTGCTTCTCCCTCTCCCACTCCCCCTGCTTGTGTTCCCTCTCTTGCTGTATCTCTCTCTGTCAAATAAATAAAATCTTTAAAAAAAAAAAATTTTTTTGCTTCACCTCAGGGAATTCTAGCTGCCAATAATTGTAAAACTGAGACATACTTTTTTCCGGTCTCTTTTTCTCCTTTTCTGGTCACAATGCTAGTTTTTTTTACTCTTTTTTTTTTT
>NW_027886003.1:0-244 GCF_054177405.1 Leptonychotes weddellii | reverse complement strand
TCAGTTAAGCGTCTGCCTTCGGCTCAGGTCGTGATCCCAGGGTCTTGGGATGGAGCCCGGGATCAGGCTCCCCGCTCCGCAGGGAGTCTGCTTTTCCCTTTCTTCTGCCCCTCCCCTTATCCTGCTCATGTGGGCATGCGCGCAGACACGCATGCTCTCTCCATCTCAAATAAATAAATAAGATCTTTAAAAAAAAAAAAAGGTCACTGCTGTCCTGGGGATTGATAATTTCTGAGGCTGGTTA
>NW_027886002.1:0-1637 GCF_054177405.1 Leptonychotes weddellii | reverse complement strand
TGAGGAATTCTTAATCGCAGGAAACAAACTGAGGGTTGCTGGAGAGGGGGGTGGGGTGGGAGGGATGGGGTGACTGGGTGATAGACACTGCGGAGGGTATGTGCTCTAGTAAGTACTGTGAATTGTGCAAGACTATTGAATCACAGATCTGTGCCTCTGAAACAAATAATGCAATATATGTTAAGAAAAAAAAAGAAGAAGAAGATAGCAGGAGGGGAAGAATGAAGGGGGGAATTCAGAGGGGGAGATGAACCATGAGAGATGATGGACTCTGAAAAACAAACTGAGGGTTCTAGAGGGGAGGGGAGTGAGAGGATGGGTTAGCCTGTTGATGGGTATTAAAGAGGGCACGTTCTGCATGGAGCACTGGGTGTTATTGCAAACAATGGATCAAGGAACACTACATCTAAAACTAATGATATAATGTATGGTGATTAACATAACAATAAAAAATTTAAAAAAAAGAATGTCAGACAGGTTTACTAATTTACAAGGTGCCTAGAACTGACCTGGGCAGAATATGGATGCTGTTACATCCCCATGCACAGGAGCAGGTGATGAGTAAGAGTAGAGTTCATAAGTCATGTCAAGTCTACAGGAAAAACACTACTCAACATGGACTGAATAAATTTTGTACCAGTGATACACAGGGCAAAGTTGATGAATATAACTGCTGTATTCGAGGACTGAGAAAATTGGAGTCGTCTCTGCCTCTAGTAGCTGGTGAACAAGTGCAAGGGCCTCGGTGGTGGACCTGTTCTGAGGGAGATGCACACAGGGAGCATTTGGGAGCCACAAAGAAGTGAGAGAGCATCCTTATCTGAGGAGGACAGGCGGTCAAGGAAGCACTTCTGAGAAAGATTTTCCTTGAGCTGAACCAAGTCTTATGAGGATGTTCAGCAGATGAGAAAAAAGCACATTTAGTGAGAAAAGCATGGGCCTGTGTGAAGGCCAAGAACACATGGTTGCCTTCCCGAGTGGATCCTGGGAGGAAGCTAACAAAACAGGGATGAACAGGAAACACTTGTAGCACATGTTCCTCTAAGGACACAACCTGTGCTTTCCAGAGTTCCTGGACACTCCTCCTCTCAAACTACCCACTTTCCCCAATAAGAAGTGACCTACAAAGGGGCTAACAGAGTTAAAAACATCATGAGACATAATCAGGGAGGGGAATCAAAAGTCTGGCATCCACTCCAGTTTATGGGAGGACTGACACGTGCGTGTAATGCACAGTGTTCCCTGTTATCATCAGCACTTACAAGGGAAGAATGTGTCTTCACATGAGCTCTGCCCCAAAGCATGACATGGCTGCTGGGAGGCTCCCTGTGGGTCCACATGGTCTTCTTCCTGATTGTACAGTTCCTGATTCATCACCATTGGAGGGCCTGACTCCTTTGCTCTAAATTCTATTTGTGCAAGAAAGAGGACAGAATCTGATAAATAATACTATTCCTCAGGAAAGACATGATGTACATCCTAACTTAGTGGTTGATGGCCCTTATTTTCTAATTAAAATAGAAAACTGGGAGGGGGACAGAGGGGCAATAGATTTGCACTGTCCTGATACAGAGACTTTACATTCTAGTGAGAGTTAAAACCCACAGTCAAGGTCCACGATGGCTCAAAGTAATTAA
>NW_027886001.1:0-244 GCF_054177405.1 Leptonychotes weddellii | reverse complement strand
TTTGTCCCATTATTGGCACCTAGAACAGAATTTTTTGCTAGACCCTATTCTAGAAGCTAATCTCATTTAACATGCCAATGGAAAGCAACTAAACACACACCTACATTTAGACCCTTTGAAGCCAAAAATATAGCCAGTAAGAGCTCACTAGTGACCACGCCCTGAAGCAGATCTCACCACAGAGGAAACTAAAATCAATCTTGCTAGTAGGTCTGTTTAATTATAGTACAACGAGCAGCTTCTC
>NW_027886000.1:0-244 GCF_054177405.1 Leptonychotes weddellii | reverse complement strand
TCACCAGAGTTGGCTGAAGCTGATTGAGGGGTAGCGGGTTGGCTTGCAACTGCATTCTCTGACTCAGTTGTTTGATTTTGAGCATGGGCAGGTGAGATAACTAAAGACAATGAGATAAATAACATAACAAAAAAAGCTGGCACCCATAAACAAAGGTTCATAAGAGGTTTCATTAACCCTTGTTTATGAGTAGCTGAATGGTTTGTCGTCAGCATCGTATCATTGATCTGAGCGCTATTGCTTC
>NW_027885999.1:0-244 GCF_054177405.1 Leptonychotes weddellii | reverse complement strand
CCTTCTCTGAGCTCTGGTGCTTTGCTGCTTTGTCATTGAGATGCGCAGCAGCCCTGCAAGGTAAGTATGACCTCCCCACTTACAGATAGGAAACTGGGGCCCAGAGAGGGGGACTAGAGCCAGGGTCAGGGTCACTCCCATCTGGGCTCAGACAGCACCTGCTGTCATCCTACCCACTGGAGGGTAGGGGGCTGGTTGGGGGTCTGTGGAAAGTGGGGAGAGTAAACCCTGAGCTGCCCCCAGG
>NW_027885998.1:0-244 GCF_054177405.1 Leptonychotes weddellii | reverse complement strand
CTCTTCCAGGAGCCCCAAGGATGTCACTTTTTTTTTTTTTTAAGATTTTTTTTTTTTTATTTGAGAGAGAGAGTGAGAGAGAGAGAGAGCACAAGAGGGGGCAGCGGGAGAGGGAGAAGCAGACTCCCCGCCGAGCAGGGAGCCCGATGCGGGACTCGATCCCGGGACTCCAGGATCATGACCTGAGCCGAAGGCAGTCACTTAACCAACTGAGCCACCCAGGCGCCCCCCAAGGATGTCACTT
>NW_027885997.1:0-244 GCF_054177405.1 Leptonychotes weddellii | reverse complement strand
TACATTCAGAAAACGTTCTTTATCCGTAATATAAAAATGAGGCTATTATTTTAGTTTATATATAACATGAATAAGGAGTGATGTTGTAACTGAGTGAAGCCTTATGGTTCCTTTTCCCACTCAAACAGATTCATACTCTAGGCCGTTTAATTTTTGAAATTGTTCAAATTTCACAGTTAATTCTCAAGTTAAAAAAAAATACTGATGTGTTTCCTATTTTTTTTCCTGAGTATGTTTGTGTTGT
>NW_027885996.1:0-244 GCF_054177405.1 Leptonychotes weddellii | reverse complement strand
CGATGTGGGGCTCCATCCCAGGACCCTGGGATCATGACCTGAGCCGAAGGCAGACACTTAACTGACTGAGCCACCCAGGCGCCCCGGAAAGAGGGATTTTTAAGCAGGCTCCACACACAAGTGCAGGCCCCACGCAGGGCTGGGTCTCATGACCCTGAGATCATGACCTGAGCCAAAATCAAGAGTCAGATGCTTAACCGACTGAGCCACCCAGGTGCCCCATCTGCTTATTTTTGTATCAGTT
>NW_027885995.1:0-244 GCF_054177405.1 Leptonychotes weddellii | reverse complement strand
GGGCACATTCTGCATGGAGCACTGGGTGTTATGCACAAACAATGAATCATGGAACACTTCATCTAAAATTAATGATGTAATGTATGGGGATTAACATAAGAATAAAAAAAAAAAGTTTGTGGTGTGTCTGGTGATGAGATGCATTGGTTGATCTTTGAGAAATACATCTCAACAACTTTAGGATATGCCCCCAAATTCTATCATAGGATTCCTTAAGAACTAATAAATGATCAATTATGCAAAT
>NW_027885994.1:0-244 GCF_054177405.1 Leptonychotes weddellii | reverse complement strand
CTCGATCCCAGGACCCTGGGATCATGATCTGAGCCGAAGGCAGACGCTTAACGACTGAGCCAGCCACCCAGGCGCCCTTTGCTTTCACATTTGTCTTTTATTTATATTATACGTATTTTTTCTGATCCATTTGAGAGTAAGTTGTGGACGTCATACCCTTGGACCTCCAAATACTTCAGCATGTATTTCCTAAGAGCAAGGACATTTTCTTTTTTTTCTTTTTTTTATTTTTTATTTATTTATT
>NW_027885993.1:0-244 GCF_054177405.1 Leptonychotes weddellii | reverse complement strand
CTGTATTGTTGGCACTGAGAAGAAATGAGAGTGGGGTGCAAACATGAATCAAAGGCTGTATTTTATTACTGCCTACTTGGTAGAGAATGAAAGGCAGTAATCAAGAGAATCAATGCCACCATAAATACCCCATCATGGGAGGGAGAGCAAGATGGCTGAGGAGTAGGAGACCTAAATTTCATCTGGTCCCAGGAATTCAGCTAGATAGTATCAAACCATTCTGAACACCTACAAACTCAAAAGG
>NW_027885992.1:0-244 GCF_054177405.1 Leptonychotes weddellii | reverse complement strand
GCATGGCAGGGACAGGGGAAGGGTGAGTGGGCGACAGTGCACGTTCCAGACCCAGGCAGAGGTTCACTGTCAACTTCGGCCTGAGCCTAGATTCCCAAAGTGCCAGGAGCCGTTATCCCTGAGAGGAGGGATTGTGGGTAGGACATTTTTGTCAGTTTGTTTGCCTATTTATTTTGTTGTGTTTATTTCTTTTTTTTTTCTTTATGCTTAATTGGAATTTTACGTTTTTCTACGACGACCGAGT
>NW_027885991.1:0-1637 GCF_054177405.1 Leptonychotes weddellii | reverse complement strand
ATGAGAGAGTTGTTGCTCTTCTTTTCTTCAATCTCCTGTTGAGTTTGTAGGTGTTCAGAATGGTTTGATCCCGATCCAGCTGAATTCCTGAGAGGAGACGAAATCCAGGTCTCCTACTCCTCCGCCATCTTGCTCCGCCCTTCAGTAACCCTCATTTTAAAATGGGAGTTATTGCTTTTTGAATTTTATATCTTTATGGAGACATTCAGTAAGTAGATGAATCTAAAGAGGCTGTTTATAGTTATTAGATTGCAAACTTTTTTTTTTTTGAAAACCTACTCTCTTGTGAGTAGAAATAGGAGAATGTCAAATGTAGACATTTTAAAATTACAACAACTTTAAAGCTGGTTGGAAATAGAATCTGATCTGCTTTTTCATCTAATTTTATAGTAAAAAATTTGAAAATATTATTAAAAATGATGCATAGTTGAATTGATTTTTAAAGTGGGAAGATATAGACATTGTCTGGTACAAGGGATCCTTGACCTTTTCATTGCCAAGGGCTCTTTTAATTATTTTTTTCTGTAGTGATTCAACATTTTGAAATATTTTGTCTATTTTTTCCTCACCCAAAGCACTCCTAAAATGATAATTAGGTTTTTCATTTTAAACGAATCTGAAACACATACAACTGCTGATCTCTTTAGCCTGAGTTTAACAATGACACCATTCCAAGATGATGAATTTCAACCAAATAAAAAGAAATCCTAGTATTTAGTGCACATTCAGTGTGAGCAAATACATTAATTCTTTTTTTCAAGTATAATTAACAAACAATGTAGTATTAGTCAAAGGTACAATGTAATAATTCAACAATTGTATGCATTGCTTAGTGTTCACCACATTAAGTGTAGTCACCATCTGTCACCAATGTTATTACCATCTTTTTGACTATAATCCCTCTGCTATACTTTTCATCTCTGTGACTTATTATTTTGTAACTGGAAGTCTGTACCTCTTAGTTCCCTTTATCTATTTCACCCATCATTCCATCCACCTCCCATCTGGCAACCACCAATTTGTTCTTTATAGCAAATACATTAATTCTATTATAGTTTTGAAATGTTAAAAATAGCTCCAGGTCTCCTATGGACCCTGAGGAACTACTTCTTTTCCTTACCTCTCTCAATTTGCAGATAAATAGCTCAATCAATTGTTTAAAGTACCACTGGTATAAGTCCAATCTCTGTCTACAATAGTAGATACTCCCTCTTCTTTAGGATTAATCATTACAGCTTATGGAAATGAATGAAGTTAAGTTCATACTTTTCAGAAAAAGTGAATCTAGAAATTTGGGTTGGTTAGTTTTTAGTGGGTTTTTTTTGTCTTTGTTTTTTCTAGATGACATTTAAACAAACAAATTGAAGTTTAGGAGGTATCTCAAGCAGATACAAAGAGCTAAATTCTGGATACTTCTTGGAAAAGAAGTTCCAAGGTAGTGTGCCTTACTGTTGTTTTCTTTTTGGAATCCTTTAAGAATAAGAGTTGAGAGATTTTTTTCATGTGTCTGTTGGCCATTTGGATGTCTTCTTTGGAAAAATGTCTGTTCATGTCTTCTGCCCATTTCTTGATTGGATTCTTTGTTCTTTGGGTGTTGAGTTTGATGAGTTCTTTATAGATTTTGGATACTAGCCCTT
>NW_027885990.1:0-244 GCF_054177405.1 Leptonychotes weddellii | reverse complement strand
CTTCTATAGTATGCTGCTTCATATTGCTTTGAAAAGAGAGGTAGCCATACTTAAATGAATGAAAAAATAAAATAACCTCTATTTGGTTCAAGGAAGAGTAATTTAGCAGAAACAACACTGAGATTTCAGATAGCTAGCATAAAGAGGGAAGTGCGGTGGATTGCACAGCCTCCACTGTTTGGCAGAAGTGAATATCTAATTTATAAGGAGAGGAAGCCTTCCTGAAATCTTTTTATTTTTTATT
>NW_027885989.1:0-244 GCF_054177405.1 Leptonychotes weddellii | reverse complement strand
CTAAGGTACTCCACTGCGACAAGGACAAAGGTCCCATTTCTCTTCGCTAGTAGGGAAAGCTACCTCTTTTTCTATCTATGAATATTTTAGGGAAATCCCACTCAAAGTTGCCTAAGGGCCCGGTACTTATAACTCCTTTAGTTTTTTTTTTTTCTTCTTATGTTAATCCCTATACATTACATCATTAGTTTTAGATAAAGTGTTCCATGATTCATTGTTTGTGCATAACACCCAGTACTCCATG
>NW_027885988.1:0-244 GCF_054177405.1 Leptonychotes weddellii | reverse complement strand
TTTTTTTTAAGATTTTATTTATTTATTTGAGAGAGAGAGAGTGAGCAAGAGAGAGCAGAGCCGGGGGAGGGGCAGAGGGAGAGAGGAGCAGACTCCCTGCTGAGCAGGGAGCCCGATGCAGGACTCGATCCCAGGACCCTGGGATCATGACCTGAGACGAAGGTAGACGCTTAACCATCTGAGCCACCCAGGTGCCCCTTGATTTTTTTAACCATAAGAAATTATTTTATAAATGTAAAAGCGA
>NW_027885987.1:0-244 GCF_054177405.1 Leptonychotes weddellii | reverse complement strand
CCTATAAATACAGAGAACAAACTGATGGTTGCCAGAGGGAAGTGAAGTGGGAGATATAGACTTACAGTTCTGGAATGAGTAAACCATAGGAATAAAAGGCACAGTATAAAGAACATATAGTCAATGATATCGTAATGACAGTAATAGCTATACCTATTCTGAGTATAGCATAATGTATAGAGAAGTTGAATCACTACCTGGTATACCTGAAAATAGTGTAACATTGTGTGTCAACTATACAATT
>NW_027885986.1:0-244 GCF_054177405.1 Leptonychotes weddellii | reverse complement strand
CACCCTACCAGAGCTGGGCTGACAGATCAAAGTGGACATTAATCGGGAGGCTGCTGCCACGAATGCGCTCCAACGTGCACCAAGCCGCCGGGCCCTGCATAGTCCTGCTCTTCTTGTGCCTCCCCTGCCCAGTGAGTGCTGCTCCCTCCCCACGGCCGCCCCGGTCCCCACCGAGCACCCCAGCACCGACCGGCACGCCTGAGCGGTGGGCAGTGGCCACCGAGAGGGCAGTGGAAGGGCCGCT
>NW_027885985.1:0-244 GCF_054177405.1 Leptonychotes weddellii | reverse complement strand
TTAATGCAGAAGACAAGAATTCTTAAAGAAGGATGATATATTTAGAAATGGAAGTCTTCATGGAAGACTTATAAAAACTGAGCATGTATTAGGGTATAAGGAATATCTTAATTTTCAGAAAGTTATAACCCAGGGTCAGGTTCTCTGATCATATAATATTGAAATCAAATAACAGAAAAGGTAGCTTAAAAAATTCCTAACTCTGTGGAAATTTAAAGATACTTTTTTTTTTTTATTTGAGAGA
>NW_027885984.1:0-244 GCF_054177405.1 Leptonychotes weddellii | reverse complement strand
TGGGGATTAACATAAGAATAAAAAAAAAAAAAGAATTAAAAAAAAAAAAATAACTTCCCAAACATCTGCTCTAGTTCAGCAATAGCCATCTGACACTTTAAATCAATGTTTAACGACTGATCAGACTGCGACTCAGAGAAACTAAGTCCCTCTCTACATGTGCAACCTGCTTGGACACCCACTTTGTCACCCACCGATCTTTCCTTTCTTCTCCAAGATTGGCCCTCTTCAATCATCCGAAGCC
>NW_027885983.1:0-244 GCF_054177405.1 Leptonychotes weddellii | reverse complement strand
TCCATAACTTCAGTCCTTGTGTGGATCTAAGAATTGTTGACTTTAAGTTTTTCAGGAAAACTTTCCAGTTTTGCTTGTTGTGAGGGTAGGATTTATACCTTCAAACTCTTTACACATCAGATTAGAAATTGGAAGTTGACTGTGGTTTGTTATACATGCTCTCTCTATTCTTCTTTTTTTTTTTGCATTTTTTTTATTACATCATGTTAATCACCATACATTACATCATTAGTTTTTGATGAAG
>NW_027885982.1:0-244 GCF_054177405.1 Leptonychotes weddellii | reverse complement strand
TGATTCATGTTAGTTCATGGTTCTTTTTGGTAATTATGGGGAAACTTATCCAGTGATAAGGACAGAAATCGGCCATTTTCAAAACCTGATTTTCTCATTTGAGATTATTAAATGAAACTAACAACTACCTTGCATTCAGCATCCAGTTTAACAGATTAAATTGGAGAAGGAAATGGGTATGATTTAGAGTCTGAATTCAGATACCTAAAGCAGAAGAGCACAGACCAAGGAATGAGCTGAGTAT
>NW_027885981.1:0-244 GCF_054177405.1 Leptonychotes weddellii | reverse complement strand
TGTGTTGGGACATGGTGAGCCAGGCATGGGGTGCCCCAGGCTGCCCCTGTTCTCCCTGCCTTCCTCCCCCAGGCCTAGTAGTAAGGACAACTGAGAAAAACCTCTCCACTTGGACCCCTTCTGTCATCTGTCACTCACACAGTAATATCCTCGTGCTACTGGGATTCCAGGACGGACCTCCAGAAGCCTTCCCGGGACAATGATGGAAATTACCAGAGACTAGACACCGGGCAAGGACAAACCT
>NW_027885980.1:0-1637 GCF_054177405.1 Leptonychotes weddellii | reverse complement strand
TGTTTTCATTCTCTTTGGTGTCCATGAATTGTTTAAGTTCTTCTTTGATTTCCTGGTTGACCCAAACATTATTGAGCAGAGTGGTCTTTAGCTTCCAAGTGTTTGAATTTCTGCCAAATTTTTTCTTGTGATTGAGTTCCACTTTTAAAGTATTATGGTTTGAGAAGATGCAGGGAATGATCTCAATCTTTTGGTATCAGTTGAGACCTGATTTGTGACCCAGTATGTGGTCTATTCTGGAGTAAGTTCCATGTGCGCTCGAGAAAAATGAGTATTCTGTTGTATTAGGGTGGGATGTTCTGTATATATCTATGAGGTCCATCTGGTCCAGTATATCATTCAAAGCTCTTGTTTCTTTGTTGATTTTCTGCTTAGATGATCTGTCTATTGCTGAGAGTGGAGTACTGACACTACAATTAATGTATTGTTATCAATATGACTCTTTATTTTGGTTAACAGTTGGTTCATGTAGATGGCTGCTCCAATGTTGGGGGCATAGATATTTACAATTGTTAGATCTTCTTGGTGGATAGACCCTTTAAGAATGATATAGTGTCCTTCTGTGTCTCTAACCACAGTCTTTAGCTTAAAATCTAATTTGTTATAAGAATTGCTACCCAGCTTTCTTTTGAGGTCTGCTGGTATGGAAGATAGATCTCCATCCCTTCACTTTCAGTCTGGATGTATCTTTACATTCAAAATGAGTCTCTTGTAGACTGCATATGGATGGGTCCTGTCTTTTTATCCAACTTGCAACCCTCTGCCATTTTATGGGAGCATTTAGACCGTTCACGTTGAGAGTGATTATTGAATGAATTTGTTGTCATCGTATTGCCTGTGAAGACCTTGTTTTTATAGATTGTCCCTGTAAATTTCTGTTGTACATCACTCTTGGGGTCTTTCTCCTTTTATAGAACCCCCCTTAATATTTCTTGCAGGGCCAGCTTAGTGGTCACATATTCTTTCAGTTTCTGCCAGTCGTGGAAGCTCTCCATCTCTCCATCCATTCTAAATGACAGCCTTGCTGGATAAAGTATTCTTGGCTGCATGTTCTTCTCGTTTAGTACCCTGAATATGTCCTGCCAGCCCTTTCTGGCTTGCCAGGTCTCTGTGGATAGGTCTGATGTTATTCTGATGTTCCTCCCTCTGTATGTAAGGAATCTCTTCCCCCACTGCCCTTAAGATGGTTTCCTTGGTTCTAAGATTTGCGAGTTTTACTATTACATGCCGGGATGTTGGCCTATTTTCCTTGATTTTAGGATGGGTCCTCTCTGCCTCTAGGACACGAATGTTTGTTTCCTTCCCCAGATTAGGGAAGTTCTCAGCTACAATTTGCTCAAATATATCTTCTAGTTCTCTCTCTCTCTCTCTCCACCCCCTCCAGGATTCCAATAATTCTGACATTGGAACATTTCATTGTGTCACATATTTCTCTGATTCTATTTTCATGGATTTTGAGTTGTTTTTCCCTGGCCTCCTCTTTTCCCTTTTTATCTATTAAATGGTCTTCCAGGTCACTTATTCTCTCTTCTGTCTCAGTTATCCTAGCTCTTAGATTATCTAGATTAGAATGGATCTCATTGAGTGAAATAAGTCAAACAGAGAAAGACATGTATCATATGATCTCACTGATATGA
>NW_027885979.1:0-244 GCF_054177405.1 Leptonychotes weddellii | reverse complement strand
GTACAGGAATTCTCTGTATTTTCTGCTCAATTGTTCTGTAAACATCAAACTACTTAAAATTTTTACAATAAAATTATTTTAAGTTTTAAGGTAATTTTTTTAAAGATTTTATTTATTTGACAGAGATTTTATTTATTTATTTGACATTTTATTTATTTATTGACAGTGAGAGAGGGAACACAAGCAGGGGGAGTGGGAGAGGGAGAAGCAGGTCTCCTGCAGAGCAGAGAGCCCGATGTGGGGC
>NW_027885978.1:0-244 GCF_054177405.1 Leptonychotes weddellii | reverse complement strand
TTGTTGGGTACGGGGTTCTACATCCCCGCCCCGACCTGCCCAGGGGGAGCCAGCCCTGGAGTGTGCATGTGCCCAAGCGATCTGCGAGCACACCCGGGTCTGGGCAGCAGTGCTCCAGCCCCACGGCGGGGAGGACAGTGGACCGGAGTATCACGGGCACTCAGCATCGGAAGGAAGAGCAGAGTGAGACCCGCTGGAACCCCATGAGGGAATTGTCAGAAACGCAGAAACGATTTTCCACGGA
>NW_027885977.1:0-244 GCF_054177405.1 Leptonychotes weddellii | reverse complement strand
ATAATAATAATTTTATAAGATTATATTAATTAGCACCTTTCCATCGACCCACTTTGTGAATGCTTAATACTTCATGATCTCATGGTCCTATAATAACTATTGTATTAGAAATGCTAGTAATTCAGGTCTATAAAGCAAATGAAAGGCTGTTATAGCTGTAATTTTGTTTCTTAAACTTGCCACTTTTTAAATGTAGACCTTAAACCTATGACTCAGTTGTCTACAATATTATGCTTTTATCATT
>NW_027885976.1:0-244 GCF_054177405.1 Leptonychotes weddellii | reverse complement strand
GCCCCTCAATCCTAAGAAATCTTTTTTTTTTTTTTTAAGATTTATTCATTTATTTATTTATTTGAGAAAGAGAGAGAGAGAGCACAAGCCAGGGGAGCAGCAGGCAGAGGGAGAACCAGGCTCCCCGCCGAGCAGGAAGCCTGATGCGGGGCTTGATCCCAGGACCCTGGGATCATGACCTGAGCCGAAGGCAGATGCTTAATGACTGAGCCACCCAGGCGCCCCTCTATTTTAGATAATAAAT
>NW_027885975.1:0-244 GCF_054177405.1 Leptonychotes weddellii | reverse complement strand
TGAGGGGGCTGCAGGCTCGGGACACCCTTGGGTGTGGCAGTAGGATGTGTGGTGGGTGTGGTTCTAAGGAAGGGTCCCTCTCACGGGCTGTCATTTGGATTTTCCATCACTCATTCAGTAAATGGGGGCCTGCTGTGTTCCAGCCCTGTGTGAAGCAGGGATGCCGGGGAGCATGGACCAGATGTCATTGCTGATGTCACGGAGCACGTAGGTCTGGGAGAGAGACAGTAAACAAAGATATGAG
>NW_027885974.1:0-244 GCF_054177405.1 Leptonychotes weddellii | reverse complement strand
ATTCTGAACACCTACAAACTCAACAGGAGATCGAAGAAAGGAATAGCAACAACTCTCTGAACAGAAAAGTGACCACTTTCTGGAAGGTAGGACGTGCGGAGAAGTGAATCCGAGGCGATATTCGGGAGGATAGACGGCGGGGGAGGGGCCTCCGTCGGCCGCTTCTGGCAAGTGATAGAACCACGGAGCACAAAATCGGAACTTTTAAAAGTCTGCTCCGCTGAGGGACGTCACTCTGGTGGCT
>NW_027885973.1:0-244 GCF_054177405.1 Leptonychotes weddellii | reverse complement strand
TTTTTTCATGCTGGCAGCCAATTTTCTCTGAATTATTTATCTGTTGTGCGATTTTTGTAGTAAATAAAGTTTCCATATACACAAGGACATTTTCTGGGCCATCTGTTTGGTTTCACTGGTCTACTAGATTATACTTTGTCTATATCACAGCATTTTATGTACTGTAACTTTGTGAGTAATATTCCTACTTTGTGAGTATGTTCCTACTTTATTAAAAAATTTTTTGGCCCTTAGCTTTTTTATA
>NW_027885972.1:0-244 GCF_054177405.1 Leptonychotes weddellii | reverse complement strand
TGAGAGAGTTGTTGCTCTTCTTTTCTTCGATCTCCTGTTGAGTTTGTAGGTGTTCAGAATGGTTTGATCCCTATCCAGCTGAATTCCTGAGAGGAGACGAAATCCAGGTCTCCTACTCCTCCGCCATCTTGCTCCGCCCCCCTCCCCCTTTTTAGTTCTGCAGCCCACTCTCCCCCACCCACCAAGCCCCTCGCCTTCCTCTCCTCTATGTTTTCCAAAGCACTCAGCATCAGTTAGCCTACTA
>NW_027885971.1:0-244 GCF_054177405.1 Leptonychotes weddellii | reverse complement strand
TTTTCATCCAATCTTGATAATTGAGTGAATATTCTTCCTTTTTGAAAAAAAAAATATATATAGGTAGTATATTTAGAATCTAAAGAGGCAGTATCTATTTTTGCTGTGAGGGTAGAGCATATTTTCAAACCTACATTAAATCATTGACTTTTTCATTTTTTTCCCAGTATATTATTTCATTCCATTGATGTCAGTATATTGAAATACAATTGATTTTTTAAATTTTATTTTATTATGTTATGTT
>NW_027885970.1:0-244 GCF_054177405.1 Leptonychotes weddellii | reverse complement strand
AGATGCAGGCTTCCTGCTGAGCAAGGAGCCCGATGCGGGACTTGTTCCCAGGATCCTGGGATCATGACCTGAGCTTAAGGCAGACGCTTAACCTACCTGAGCCACCCAGGCGTCCCAGAACCAAGACACTTTTAAAAGTGAGAGGTGGTGCTTAATAATCATGGAGGGACAAGTTTTGGGCAAAGTATGATATATGGCCGTCGTAGTTACTGCCTTCTTTTTTACTTTACTATCATTTTGGTTT
>NW_027885969.1:0-1637 GCF_054177405.1 Leptonychotes weddellii | reverse complement strand
AATATTTATGATGAAAAACAGCGTCATAGTATCTTGCAGATGCACGCCAAGCGGTTTGGGCTACAGTTAACGCCCGATGCTTGGCAACTTTTAATGGAGCAAACTGAGCACTATCTATTGGGTGCTTATCAAGCGTTATGGCGATTGTCTTATTTATTACTCGATGAAGTGCCTAATTTGCAGGACGCCTCTGCCACTCCTTCTGCATCAGTTGACAACACGCCAGCAAATAATATAACCATTGATATTGCAGCTTTACAGAATGCGCTGGTCAGTGACTCGCATTATAGCGCCTTTGATTTGTCCGATGCTATGCTAGCAGGCAATGCCCAGCAAGTGGTTAAAATTATTGACCAGCTTAAAGCCACCAATGAGCCGACCACATTAGTACTATGGGCAGTTAGCAAAGATATGCGCTTGATTATGCAATTAATGGACGGGCAAGACCCGCAAAGCATTGGTATTTGGCGCACCAAGCAAGGGCTGTATCAATCCGCTTGTAGGCGTCAAACGAAAGACAGTATTAGCGATTGGTCAAATCTGCTTTATGAGTGTGATAAATCCATTAAGGGATTAATTATGCAACCTGCGTGGGAGCTGATATTACAGGCAAGCTTACGAGTTGCGGGTCATCGTTTGTTTTAATAAGCTAGAGAAGTGTATTATAGACAATTTTAAGCTTGGTTCATACTCGCTTACTTGGCATGATAATGCCATGCCACCTCACGCTCAAAGCCAATCTTTAATAAACTGGCAATAATCCTACCAGTTAGTCCCCACACTGTTTCTCCCTCTACTACCCAACTTGGGGTCACAATTTGCACCTGTTGATTGTTATGCTGATAAGGTATGACGTAATCTACCGTAGGCTCATCAATTAAAGTATGAAAGTCTGCCCAAAATATTTTATCAATCTCGTCCAGTTCAGGGATATAAGCGATACTAGGCTCAACCAGTGCGACGATAGGGCGCACGCTCATACCAGATTTAGAGGTTTGCGCAGGTAATTGACCAACAATTTGTACTTTGTTTGCAGGCAATCCTGTCTCCTCGCTTGCCTCTCGCAGCGCGGTTACAATATTGTTATCATCGCCTAAATCATGCTTACCCCCTGCAAAGGATATTTCACCAGCATGCGCGTTTAAGTGCCCTGCCCGACGCGTTAACATTAGTTTAGGCTGCTGCTCATGCGTCAAGATAACAAGCACAGAGGCATCCGCGTTGGGCGTATCTAGTAAGTGCTGCAAGATATTATGAGCGTCAATATCCTCTTTATTACTATCCACTCTATTTTGCTCACTAAGCAGCGCATCTGTCAGCGTAAATGTTTGGATTCGTTGTATCAATGTTTTTAGAATAGGCACATGAATAGTGCTTGGTGAAGCGATTTTCACCTCACTAAGAATAGGTATATGCAAATTAACTTGGTGACTTATCTTTGTCATGATAACCTTATTGTAACTATTAACTATTAACTATTAACGATAAAACGACCTATAGTCTGCTTTATAGTAGGAGACCGCTACTAACGGCAAACCACTAAGAGACTATTAGGGTGCTGATAGGGTGCTGAGAATCTTAGTAGTGCTGACTTAGATAAACCAGTTACTATCTAAGTCTCATCACCGTGTGGCGAT
>NW_027885968.1:0-244 GCF_054177405.1 Leptonychotes weddellii | reverse complement strand
TGTCTCACATTGAGGTCTTTCATCCACTTTGAGTTTATCTTTGTGTATGGTGTTAGAGAATGGTCGAGTTTCATTCTTCTGTATATAGCTGTCCAATTTTACTGGCACCATTTATTGAAGAGATGAGACAGATTGACATCTTAACAATGTTGGCTCGTCTAATCCATGGTATATTGACAGTGGATAGATATAAATGGATATGCTATATTTAGCACAGGCATTTAATTTCTATCAGCAATGTCTT
>NW_027885967.1:0-244 GCF_054177405.1 Leptonychotes weddellii | reverse complement strand
TTCTTTTTTTTAAAGATTTTATTTATTTATTTGAGAGAGAGAGAATGAGAGACAGAGAACATGAGAGGGAGGAGGGTCAGAGGGAGAAGCAGACTCCCTGCCGAGCTGGGAGCCCGATGCGGGACTCGATCCCGGGACTCCAGGATCATGACCTGAGCCGAAGGCAGTCGCTTAACCGACTGAGCCACCCAGGCGCCCCATTGCCATGCTTTTTTTCTGACGTGAGATGATGAGACTGGACACT
>NW_027885966.1:0-244 GCF_054177405.1 Leptonychotes weddellii | reverse complement strand
TTTTCCTCATTTGCTATGTGCTAATCCATACTGGCCTTCCTTCAGTTTTTTTTTTTTTTTAATGATTTTTTTTTTTTTTTAAAGATTTTATTTATTTATTTGAGACAGAGAGAATGAGAGAGACAGAGAGCACATGAGAGGGGGGAGGGTCAGAGGGAGAAGCAGGCTCCCTGCCGAGCAGGGAGCCCAATGCGGGACTCGATCCCAGGACTCCAGGATCATGACCTGAGCCGAAGGCAGTCGC
>NW_027885965.1:0-244 GCF_054177405.1 Leptonychotes weddellii | reverse complement strand
GCCTCCTTCTCATGGCTAAACAGATGTGTCTGGAAGGACAGCAAGGCTGTCTAACTGGGCCAGAGCACTGGTAACGCAGTGACAGGCGGGGAGAGAGGTTCCTCTGTAGATAAACAGGCCCCCATGTGCTGTCAAAGGCAGCGGCCTGTGGTAGGAGAGGTTCTAGAAACCAAGACGGACTTAATGGGTTTTCTCCTCTTCAGACATGAGTTCCTGTATCCCCCAGGACACTCAGACCCTTTCT
>NW_027885964.1:0-244 GCF_054177405.1 Leptonychotes weddellii | reverse complement strand
TACAAACTTTGTATTATTTACTTCTGTGAAAAATGCTGTTGATATTTTGATAGGGATTGCATTGAATCTGTAGATTGCTTTGGATAGTATGGACATTATCAATTCTTCCAATCCATGAACATGGAATATCCTTCCATTTGTTTGTGTCATTTTCAATTTCTTCTATTAGTGTTTTATAACTTTCCAGAGTACAGGTCTTCCACCTCTTTGGTTAAGTTTATTCCTAGGTATTTCATTCTTTTTG
>NW_027885963.1:0-244 GCF_054177405.1 Leptonychotes weddellii | reverse complement strand
TGTCGCAGGCTCCTTCCAGGGCATCGGTTGAAGGGGCGCTGTGGGCTGGAATTCCTTTCCTGTCCGGCTTCCACCCTGCTTTAAGCCCCGGTTTTCTGCAGCTTCCGAGGGCAGCCTGGGCTCCTGGAGGCGATGTGGCCGTGGGTGTGTCCCCCTCCGCTGGCGCGGGCATCCCCCGGCTGGTTCAGGCCCCAGTGGGCAGCGCTGCCTGTCGCATCTACCTCTTGTTGCGGTGACTGCAGCT
>NW_027885962.1:0-244 GCF_054177405.1 Leptonychotes weddellii | reverse complement strand
GGCTCGATCCCAGGACCCTGGGATCATGACCTGAGCCGAAGGCAAACGCTTAACGACTGAGCCACCCAGGCGCCCCGAACTCACAGGCTTTTGAGGATGATTAAAACCTGTGAGTGAAAAGGAGATTGTCTTAGGCACCTAGCAGCACTTACCAATAATTTCCCTCTCTAAGTAATAGCCATGAATTTTACAGTGATAACGAATCACAGATAGTGATTCACAGATAGTGATCTGTTAGTTAAGT
>NW_027885961.1:0-244 GCF_054177405.1 Leptonychotes weddellii | reverse complement strand
TTTATTTTAGAGGGGGAGAGAAAAATAGAGAATGTGAGCAGTGGGGGAGGGAGAGAGAGAATCTTAAGCAGACTCCCTGCTGAGCATGGAGCCTGACGCAGGGCTCAATCTCACCACCCAGAGATAATGACCTGAGCTGAAGTTGAGAGTTGGACACTTAACCGACTGAGCCACCCAAGCGCCCCAGAAAAAAAAAAAATAGTCTTTTTTTAAAATTTAATTTAATTTTATTATGTTAGTCACC
>NW_027885960.1:0-244 GCF_054177405.1 Leptonychotes weddellii | reverse complement strand
TATTAAAATATTTTAAAGGTTAATATTTCTCTACATTTTTAAAAGCCACCTTCATTTACAAAATGAAAGGGTTGGCTTATAGAGATTTTTGAAGTATATTTGGGCTCCTGTCCTATTTTGTCACTACCTTCCCCACCAGAAAGTCCTCAGAAGAAAAAATTCCGTTACAAAATTATCAAATTCTGACTAAACCAAATTATTTTGTTCTGATTAAATTCCTTTCTCCCCAGTATTGAACAAGATA
>NW_027885959.1:0-244 GCF_054177405.1 Leptonychotes weddellii | reverse complement strand
TGGGGATGCCTATGGAGAACTTGAAAGGCTGCTTCCAGTTTTTGTCTGTGTGGCTTCAGTGAACAGGCCAATGTCAGAAGAAATTGTCACAAAAGTCTGGCAATAACAGTTCACTCACTGGAATATACACCGTGGGTGTCAACAATGTGCACGGAGCTTTGCCAAGGCACAGAAATCAATAAAACAGGACCCTGGCCTTTGTGAAAGTTCAGGGTTAGCTTAACGTGTAAACAAGTGTCGCTCA
>NW_027885958.1:0-1637 GCF_054177405.1 Leptonychotes weddellii | reverse complement strand
TCCACCACCCCGCGGCTCCCTGTGTCTCCACCACCCCGCGGCTCCACCACTCCGCGGCTCCCCGTTTCCCCCACCCCGCGGCTCCCCATGTCTCCAGCACCCCGCGGCTCCCCGTTTCCCCCACCCCGCGGCTCCCCATGTCTCCACCACCCCGTGGCTCCCTGTGTCTCCACCACCCCGCGGCTCCACCACCCCGCGGCTCCTGGCTGGAAGCAGTGGGGCAGTGACTTCTGAAAGTGGGGCTCACTGAGACATGGCCCTACTGGTGTGATGTGCCTTCCTGCAGTGATGTTTCCGGAAATTCAGAGAATGACTCCTCTGTATTGCAGTTAAATCGGGCGAGGGTTTGGTTTTTGTCAGAGGCGGTGGTGAGCATGGTGGGCCCAGTGTTGTAAGTACGGGGAGGGCCCCCGATGGCCTGGCCCACCGCTGGATAGCCGCCTTGCGCAGGTGGCGTCCCTGCCTTGTGGGGTCGGGGTCGTGGGACCCCCCCGCCCCAGGGCACCAGCCTGGCCACATCCCACCCTCCCCTCCAGTTAGGAGTGCCATACAGCATAGCTCCGTCCGCAAAGACCATGCAGACACAGGAGGCCACCTCCCCACCAACCGCCAGCCTAAAGAGACAGGAAGAAAGACTCACTGGGATGTAACCCTTCCTTCCAGAGTCTGATCTGGAAACCTAGAGGCAAAATGCACACAGAAACACCTCCCTGCATCTGTTTAGATGGCTGGAGGGGGGCACGAGTGGCGTGGTGGCAGGCTAGCCAACTCCCCAGCAAAGCATCTGGCACGGCCGGCCAGCCCGACGCCGTGTCTTCTCACGAGGCTGCGGGACAGGACGGACGCCTGTTTGCCCTGGGGTGGTCTGCCAACCACCTGCATCATTTCGTCTGGAATTCTTATTAAATGCAGAGGCCTAGGCCCCCATTTCTGGCACACGAACCACAGTCTTGGGGATCAGGCACGGGGATACGTATTTTAATGAGCTCCCAAGTAAACTCCGAGGACCCCTGCTCTAAGTGGAAGAGGGGACGGGTGACACCTGCCGGAGTGTGTCATGTCTACATGGGGCTATCCCGTGCACGCACGTGCTCACAAACGTGCATTTGAATAAGGTCAAAATCTGTGCGTTTCACTGATAAAATGACTTTATGTTAGAAGGAGTGACTCATGGAAGATAAAATTCTATACTTTTATACTTTTATTTGTATCATTATGTTTGTTGCTCTTTCCACATTCAGAGAATAGCATCGTTGTTCTGCCTGGTAAGTGTGAGCATCTTTGACAACGATGCTCGTATCCTTCATCCATATTCTCCCGTATCGTTGAAACCTAACATTTTTGCTAAACTTCCTATGAAAACAAACAGTACAGAGCTAGGTTGCAGGCTTCCCAAATACGGCAAATGCATGATTAGTTTTTTAAAATCCATTGACTGTGGGGCGCCTGGGTGGCTCAGTTGGTTAAGCGACTGCCTTCGGCTCAGGTCATGATCCTGGAGTCCCTGGATCGAGTCCCGCATCGGGCTCCCTGCTCGGCAGGGAGTCTGCTTCGTCCTCTGACCCTATCCCCTCTCATGTGTTCTCTCTCTCTCATTCTCTCTCTCTCAAATAAATAAATAAAATCTTTAAAAAAAA
>NW_027885957.1:0-244 GCF_054177405.1 Leptonychotes weddellii | reverse complement strand
TATGGTGATTAACATAACAATAAAAAATTTTTTAAAAATCTATGGTAAAAAAAGAACACAGCAGCCAACTGAGAGACTCCCCATGGCCAAAGCTAGAACAATTTAATAAACAAAATAAATAAGTATGTTGGATTATAACTTAAAATAAATATCTATAAGTCCATGCTGATTTAAATAAATGATTGAATAAAATAAAATGAATAAATAGGGAGAAAAGAGACAAATCTCTTATAAGGAACAATTC
>NW_027885956.1:0-244 GCF_054177405.1 Leptonychotes weddellii | reverse complement strand
GAGGGGAAGGGGGTGGGGCCTGGGTTAACCTGGTGATGGGTATTAAAGAGGGCACGTACTGAATAGAGCACTGGGTGTTATATGCAAACAATGAATCATGGAACACTACATCAAAAACTAATGATGTAATGTATGATGATTAACATAACATAATAAAATTAAATTAAAAAAAACAGAGGTGTGGTTTAGTCATTTTGGAAAGCAGTTGGAGAGACCAGGTGATGAAGAGAAAGGAGTTAGTGTT
>NW_027885955.1:0-244 GCF_054177405.1 Leptonychotes weddellii | reverse complement strand
TTATTATTTATTTTATTTTATTTATTTTATTATTTTATTTTATTTTATTTTAATTTAATTTTATTATGTTATGTTAGTCACCATACAATACATCATTGCTTTTTGATGTGGTGATCCACGATCCATTGTTTTCGTATAACACCCAGTGCTCCATGCAGTACGTGCCCTCCTTAATACCCATCACTGGGCTAACCAATCCGGGGGGGGGGGGGGGGGGGGGGGGGGGGGGGGGGGGGGGGGGGGG
>NW_027885954.1:0-244 GCF_054177405.1 Leptonychotes weddellii | reverse complement strand
GTGCTTGTAAAGAGGTAAGGCAGAATCTCTCCCTTCAGTCTTATTCGAAATGACACTTAGGGACTCTGCAGAGGAGACAGGAGGATCAGGGATGAGGCTCCAGTCTCCTGGGTTCGAAGAGTCATCTCCTGGTCAGTAATTCCCTCTGCCCAGGAATTCTTTTTGGCAGGGCCAGCACCTGGCTCTGGGGGCAGAAGCAGGGACAGCCCACTGCGGAGCACCACCACACCCATTTCCTTGGACC
>NW_027885953.1:0-244 GCF_054177405.1 Leptonychotes weddellii | reverse complement strand
GGGCTTTGTCCACGTCTGTGTGGCTGGCAGGGGGGCCCCAGCCGCGCACCGTAGGGGGCCCAGCGGCAGCTCTGGCCTCACCCACCACATGCCAGCGCCCCCAAGTTGTGACAGCCCACAGTTCTCCACACATTGCCCACTTGCACCTGGGGGAGTAAGCCTCCCCTGGTTGAGAATCCGTGCACCGGAGAGGGAGTGACCTTTACTAAACACGGGAGAATCTGCCTCATATGAGGGACCCAGG
>NW_027885952.1:0-244 GCF_054177405.1 Leptonychotes weddellii | reverse complement strand
TTCTGACTCATATTCTCCCAGACCCCCTGAGCTTGCCTTTGTGCATAATGTAATCAGGTCCTCAAACACAACCTCAGAAATAGCTGCTCTCTCAAAACACTAAGAATATCTGCTAAGGCAATAGAAATGTGAACCTAACTGTTAGGTTGAAAAGAGAAATAGGAGAGAAAATGCATGGGAATTAGTATGCTTGTGTGTTTTTTTTTTTTTAAAGATTTTATTTATTTATTTGAGACAGAGAGCA
>NW_027885951.1:0-244 GCF_054177405.1 Leptonychotes weddellii | reverse complement strand
TCCACCTCACTGACGACGTGATCAATAAATTGGATTGGTGACAGCAAAAAAAAAAAAAAAAAAAAAAAATCAATCCACAAAAATCACCAGACTCAGATATAAAATGTTACTGAAAAAACATTAATACCAAAATGGTGATTTCTTCTCACGGATGTCAGCGGCTGCAGCTCTGACAGCGAGGGTGACAAGGGCCTCCCTGTGCCCCCCAAGGCCAAGGCGAGCAAAGGGGGGATCGGCAGCTGAG
>NW_027885950.1:0-244 GCF_054177405.1 Leptonychotes weddellii | reverse complement strand
GTTGCAAATGGCAAGATCTCATTCCTTTTGATGGCTGCATAATATTCCATTGTATATATATACCACATCTTCTTTATCCAGTCATCTGTCGATGGACATCTTGGCTCTTTCCACAGTTTGGCTATTGTGGACATTGCTTCCTGCTTTCTTTTGATTAATGCTAGCATGGTATATCATTCCCCCTCCCTTTGCTTTTAATCTAACTGTTTCTTTATATTTAAAGTGGATTTCTTGTACACTACAC
>NW_027885949.1:0-244 GCF_054177405.1 Leptonychotes weddellii | reverse complement strand
TCCTTCTTCCCCCTTCTCTTTCGCAAGTATACCTTTATCATCTAGTCATTCTCCTAATTATCACTTTTTCTTATTCTCTCAAATATTTACATTCATACATATACAAACCTTCTGTGAGTTTATTCTCATAAAGCCCTGTTCTTATGCATAATACACTTTCAGAATTTGCAATTACCGTTTCCTACATGTACATTCATTTCATGTCAGGCTCCACCATATGCTGAAAGTGTCATAGAATCAGGAC
>NW_027885948.1:0-244 GCF_054177405.1 Leptonychotes weddellii | reverse complement strand
TTGCTGGGCTCATTGGTCTCTCCATCCTTACTTTTATTGTATTTGGATCTTAGTGCAAAAGAAAGAGTGCCACCTACTGGATGTGGGATATGAAGAACATATTAACATCAAAATGTGTTTACTCTCTGATCAAAGGCTGATTCAAACAGAGTAACTGTGTAGGAAAAACTTCCAAAGAATGTCTCACTTTTTTTTTTTTAAAGATTTTATTTATTTATTTGACAGAGAGAGACACAGCGAGAGA
>NW_027885947.1:0-1637 GCF_054177405.1 Leptonychotes weddellii | reverse complement strand
AAGGCAGTCGCTTAACCAACTGAGCCACCCAGGCGCCCCGAAGAGACATTTTTCTAAAGCAGACATCCAAATAGCCAATTATTTCTCTCCTGATGCATGGCTTAGGCATCATTTGTTGATTTTTCTCTAGTTCTTTATGGTGTAAGTTTCGTTGGTGAATTTGAGATTATTCTTTTTTTTTTTTTTGAGTGAGGCTTGGATGGCTATGTATTTCCCCCTTAGGACCGCCTTTGCAGCATCCCATAGGTTTGGACCGATGTGTTTTCATTCTCATTGGTTTCCATGAATTATTTAAGTTCTCCTTTGATTTCCTGGTTGACCCAAACATTCTTGAGCAGAGTGGTCTTTAGCTTCCAAGTGTTTGAATTTCTGCCAAATTTTTTCTTGCGATTGATTCCAGTTTTAAAACATTATGGTCTGAGAATATGCAAGGAATAATCTCAAACTTTTGGTATTGGTTGAGACCTGATTTGTGACCCAGTATGTGGTCTATTCTGGTGAAAGTTCCATGTGCGCTTGAGAAGAATGAGTATTCTGTTGTTTTATGTTGGAATGTTCTGTAAATATCTATGAGGTCCATCTGGTCCAGTGTGTCATTTAAAGGTCCTGTTTCCTTGTTGATTTTCTGCTTAGATGATCTGTCCATTGCTAAGAGTGGAGTATTGAGGTCCTCTACAATTAACATACTATTATCATCAATATGACTCTTTATTTTGGATAATAGTTGGCTTATGTCGTTGGCTGCTCCCATGTTGGGGGCATAGATATTTACAATTGTTAGATCTTCTTGTTGGATAGACCCTTTAAGAATTACATAGTGTCCTTCTGTGTCTCTAACTACAGTCTTTACTTAAAATCTAATTTGTCTGATATAAGAATTGCTACCCCAGCTTTCTTTTGAGGTCCATTGGCATGGAAGATGGATCTCCAGCCCTCCACTTTCAGTCTGGATGTCTTTAGGTTGAAAATGAGTCTCTTGTATACAGCATATGGATGGGTCTTGTCTTTTTATCCAATCTGCAAACCCTGTGCCATTTTATGGGAGCATTTAGGCCATTCACACTGAGAGTGATTATTGAGAGATATGAATTTATTGTCATCCTGTTGCCTGTGATGTCCTTGTTTCTATAGATTGTCTCTGTAAATTTCTGTTCTATATCACTCTTGGGGTCTTTCTCCTTTTACAGAAGCCCCTTAATATTTCTCACGGGGCCAGCTTAGTGGTCACATATTCTTTCAGTTTCTGCTGGTCTTGGAAGCTCTGCATCTCTCCATCCATTCTAAATGACAGCCTTGCTGGATAAAGTATTCTTGGCTGTGTGCTCTTCTCATTTAGTACCCTGAATATGTCTTGTCAGCCCTTTCTGGCTTTCCAGGTCTCTGTGGATAGGTCTGACATTATTCTGATGTTCTTCCCTCTGTACGTAAGGAATCTCTTCTCCCTATCTGCCCTTAAGATGGTTTCCTTGGTTCTAAGATTTGCAAGTTTTGCTATTACATGCCAGGGCATTGGCCTATTCTCCTTGATCTTGGGAGGGATCCTCTCTGCCTCTAGGACATGAATGTTTGTTTCATTCCCCAGATTAGGGAAGTTCTCGGCTACGATTTGCTCAAATATATCTTCTAGTCCTCTCTCT
>NW_027885946.1:0-244 GCF_054177405.1 Leptonychotes weddellii | reverse complement strand
CTGAATTATTCTTCAATTCCTTCATTCAGTAAATATTTATTAGGTGCTTACTATTCTCAAGTACTCTTCTGGGCACTGGGTGAAAAAACAGACTCTAAGTCCCGGCCCTCAAGGCGTTTATAATATGGGGATATGGCTCCCACCTAGACAAGTAAATGAATGAACACATAGTGAGTGTACCGAGGGGGGATGAAAACTGGAGAATGGAACAAAGAAGAGGACAGACAGTGATCATTTCATTAGG
>NW_027885945.1:0-244 GCF_054177405.1 Leptonychotes weddellii | reverse complement strand
TGAGCCAAAATCAACAGTCAGATACTTGACTGACTGAGCACCCACATGCCCCTGTGTTCACTCGTTTAATTGCTGCATTTTATTCTAATACATAAAATTCCTATGTTCCTCAACTGGCGGACAAATTGTTTGCATAGATTAAAAAAACAATTTTATTATTTAATAAAACTTTTTTTATTTTTAAAATTTTATTATGTTAATCACCATACATTACATCATTAGTTTTTGATGTAGTGTTCCATGA
>NW_027885944.1:0-244 GCF_054177405.1 Leptonychotes weddellii | reverse complement strand
GTAACTCCTACAGAGTGTTTCATCAGTGCTTGTCGATTTGTCCTATGGCCCTGAAGGGTGTGGATGTACGAGGACGGCTGCCTGCCCTCACCCTGGCCTGGCCTCTCCGCGTGCTGGGCTCCAGCTTCTGAAACAGCTCAGCTCCCTCCACACCTCCCCCTCCTGCTCCTTTTTAACGTGCATCAGATGGCCTTGGACCCGTGGGCACAGAGGAGCTTAGCTTTGACCTCTGTGGGTTTGCTGG
>NW_027885943.1:0-244 GCF_054177405.1 Leptonychotes weddellii | reverse complement strand
TTATTGTCTGCTAACCATTAGGTGCTACAATGCTGGCAGTCAGATTGAAAGAGGTTTAACTACAAACAGCTTCCATGATTTCCATGCAATGCATGTCTGTACTATGGCATTTCCATTTCCTAGATTTGGTAGGTATTTGAAAGAATCTGTTGAGAAATCTCAATCCAGATATAACCACATCCAATACACATCAAGCACTGTCCTATTCTACCAAGAACTTTGTTACATTTGTGCCATATTGATG
>NW_027885942.1:0-244 GCF_054177405.1 Leptonychotes weddellii | reverse complement strand
TTTTTTTTTTTTTCTTTCTTTGAGTGGCTTAACTTTTCCTTATTACAGTTTCTGTTTAATGTTAGTTCCTTATTAATTTGTAAGATTTTTATACATTTTGGATACCGATTCTTTATTGATTGAAAGTATTTTAAAACCTCTTATCCAAGTTTAGAGTATCTTTTTTTTTTTTTCTTAAATGGAAGTATAGTTGGCATACAATGTGAGATTAGGTGCAGAGTGACTGGACAATTCTCTACATGAC
>NW_027885941.1:0-244 GCF_054177405.1 Leptonychotes weddellii | reverse complement strand
GGAATATACTTTGTCAGATGCAGACAAAGTCACGCCCCGGCCGCACTCTCCACTCTGACCACTCCTCTCTCCTACACAACACCTGACGTCTGCGCTGGGCCAGCCCCAGGTACAGGTGGGAAGTGAGTGCGCTGAAGGACTCCAGGAGTGCCCGAGAGCATGGGAAGCCTCAGGGGGCGCCAGCTGCAGAAATGGATGGATGAGGGGGTCACACTCAAGCCAGACTTCTTCCCAGGAGGATGGT
>NW_027885940.1:0-244 GCF_054177405.1 Leptonychotes weddellii | reverse complement strand
CTGTTGGATCAACATTTTTGGAAGGTATTGTCATTTCTCCACTGAATATTCTTGGCTTCCTTATCAAATATTAGTTTACTGTCTATGATTGGGTTTATGTCTGTGCTTGCAATTCTGTTTTATTGATTTATCTGTTTTTATGCCAGTGCTAGTTTTGAAAATTATATATTTATACTATACCTTGAAATTAGGAAGTGTGATGACTTCAACTTGGTTCTTCTCATTCTTTTTTTTAAATTTAAAT
>NW_027885939.1:0-244 GCF_054177405.1 Leptonychotes weddellii | reverse complement strand
GTCCAGGGCGAGATACCCTACCTGTTCTATAAGGCTTCCTTCCTGCCCCTGGGAACTGGGATTTCAGGAGTGTTTCCACCATTCCCAAACTGTTAGGACCAGCTCACTGTGACTACGTGTTTGAAGAGACAATGTTGTTTATGCTACACCTGTTTTCTTTCTGAGAGCCTGGAATTTTGGAATGTACTAGGCAGGGGGCGCCTACATGAACAGCCCCCAGCAAAAACACTGGGCACTGAATCTC
>NW_027885938.1:0-244 GCF_054177405.1 Leptonychotes weddellii | reverse complement strand
TTCTTACAGTTCCTTCATGGAGATACTCACCAAGTATCTTTGGGGAAAAAAAAAAGACCGAGAACAAATACTGAAACTTCTAGAAGTTCTCTTTCCTGAAGTTCTTATTCAGATAACAAGGAGACAGCCTGACTCCATCCACATAGTTCCAGTATAAACTGTTTTCAGCTACTGGTGGTAAGTTTCCTTTTGGATTCCAAAGGTGTGCTGAGCTCCTGATTCTGGCTGAGGAGCAAGGAGGTCT
>NW_027885937.1:0-244 GCF_054177405.1 Leptonychotes weddellii | reverse complement strand
TTGTCTGTATTCCTTCTCTACAGGACTGTCCTTTTCTTCTTGAACTTCTAGCACTAAGAACTGAGTATGAAATGGAATGGGTTTGTAATAGACACCCAGCGAGTGACTGAGTGAAAAGATGCTCACAAATATATTCAAAAACATCAAAGGTGCTAATGATAAGTTGAAACAGCCCTCCATGAGGAGGCAGGTGGATGTGGGGGTGACCAGCCTGACAGGTGAGGAAGGAGATGGGTTGCTATGG
>NW_027885936.1:0-1638 GCF_054177405.1 Leptonychotes weddellii | reverse complement strand
GCCCACCCTCGTGACCTCGTGGTAACTGTCCCCTCTGTAAAGCCCGTGTCTCCCAATAAGGTCACGTTCCGAGGTCCTCGGGCTCAGGATGCCCACATTGCTTCTTGGGGTGGGGGGACACATTTCAACCCATAACACGTGGGTAGGCTAGCCGTTTTATAGGGGCCCTGAAACAGCCCTGAGTCTGCAGCCCCAGCCTGCACTGTGAGTAGGAGGCCTTCAATTGCCCACTGACCGTTGACATGTTAGAAAGGTGACAGGGCTGAGCTGGCTTCGTGGGCTGAGGACTGGGCCCCGCACAGGCTATCAGGAGTCTGAACAGGGGGGGGAGATGGGGGAGACGGGGGAGACGGTGGGCGGGACGGAGGCCAACTGCTGACTGGGCCTTTCGGAGCCTCCCCGCCTCCACATCTGTAAAGTAACATCAAAGCTTTGGCTTCCGTGTGAGTAGCTACTGAGAGCTGGCTGTAGTTGGCATATACTTTTCCACAACAATGGACAGAGAAGAGGAAATCAGGTTTCAGTAGCAGTGCTTTTCGGGATGGGGGTGTGGATTCCCCAAGATTCTTTTTGTACCTTCTCCTCTGAAGCCACTGTTAGTTTATTCCATATTGCATATCACTTGAGTGCATGTTTTTATGTAGTGGCTTAATTATCTCTTCATGTAACAGCTGTAAGTAGCTGAGCATTGGGTTCTTTTTTTTTTTTTTTTTGAGCTTTTTTTTTTTTAAAGTTACTCTGCATTTCTAGAGCTCTGTTTTATATAACAGGTACTTTAAGTAGTAAATATTATGTCTGTTAATACACATCAGGATTCCACCCCCTTTACTTCTCATTTTCTTCTTTTTCTCTTTCTCTTCATTCTTTCTCTCTCATCTATTGGAGGTCCTTGTTGAAGAAGAAAACAAACTGTCCTATAGTTCTTGATACTAATAAACAGCCCTGAGTATAAAAGCAAGTAGATCCAAATGGCTAGAATAAGTGTGGTGGAATAAGATCAGAATCCACTGTGGATTTAAGTGAAGGCTGTTCAAAATGCTTCTTTAAAACTAATTCTTGGGGCACCTGGCCGGTTCGGTTAGAAGAGCATGTGACTCTTGGTCTTGGGGTTGTAGGTTCGAGCCCCACGTTGGGTATAGAGATTGCTTAAAATCTTGGGGCACCTGGTTGGCTCAGTCAGTTGGGCATCTGACTCTTGGTTTTGGCTCAGGTCATGATCTCATGGGTCATGAAATTGAGCCCTGCATCCAGCTCCACACCCAGCTTGGAGCCCACTTAGGATTCTCTCTCCCTCTGCCCCTCCCCCCCACTCTTTCTCAAAAACAAACAAATAAATAAATAAATACAAATAAAAATAGCCCCGGGCGCCTGGGTGGCTCAGTTGGTTGGGCGACTGCCTTCAGCTCAGGTCATGATCCTGGAGTCCCGGGATCGAGTCCCGCATCGGGCTCCCTGCTCGGCAGGGAGTCTGCTTCTCCCTCTGACCCTCCTCCCTCTCATGCTCTCTGTCTCTCATTCTCTCTCGCAAATAAATAAAATCTTAAAAAAAAAACAAATAAAAATAGCCCCTAATTCTTTTTTTTTTTTAAAGATTTTATTTATTTATTTGAGACAGAGAGAATGAGATACAGAGAGCAT
>NW_027885935.1:0-244 GCF_054177405.1 Leptonychotes weddellii | reverse complement strand
GAATGTGAAAAATAGGAATATAATTGATATTAAACCCTATCTCACTCCAGGATTATATTAGTGCATGGATACATGAATTAATTAAAAACAGAGGCCCAACTATCTGTTTTTTAATAAAGATTTTTAATTATTTATTTGACAGAGAGAGAGTGAGCAAGAGAGAGAACACAAGTGGGGAGGGGCAAGAGAAAGGGAGAAGTAGACTCCCCACTGAGCAGGGAGCCTGACTTGGGGCTTGATCCTG
>NW_027885934.1:0-244 GCF_054177405.1 Leptonychotes weddellii | reverse complement strand
ATCGATGTTTTTGTTTTATGCACTTTTCTGTTTGTGTTATACTTCACAATAAATAAGGAAAAACTATAAGGCAGTCGTTGGTGATCTTCAAGAGAATGATTTCAGCAATATTGTCGGAGACAGGTTCGTGTAGGGGAAGGCTGGGCAGGACGCGTAGAAACAACAGTTAAGAGATCACTGGTGTTTGGCCGTGGAAGCACAGGACAGAAAATAAGATTTGCTCTTTTCATTATTGTAGAATGTT
>NW_027885933.1:0-244 GCF_054177405.1 Leptonychotes weddellii | reverse complement strand
CAGCGCCCGTTGGGCTGTTGGACTTATGGGGACTATGGCTGGGCCGACCTGTGAGTACCACACATCGCTTGGCCTCCTGGGGTCTGGACCAGGAATATAAAAGACTTAATAATTCCCACAGATTGTGATGATGATTGAACAAAGCAAGAGCCCGACTGTAAACTGCAAAGGTCATCACTATAGTTGCCACCCCCAAAGATTTGGCTACCTGCAAAATAGCAAGAGTCACTAAGAGTATGTGTTG
>NW_027885932.1:0-244 GCF_054177405.1 Leptonychotes weddellii | reverse complement strand
TACTCTTAGTCAAGGTCTATGTATGCTCCAATGGCATACCGAGCGTTAAATGTAGATTTACACTGTGAAAATCACAGAAGAGATAGCAGAGGAAATACTTTTTCTTTTTTTATTTTTTTAAAGATTTTATTTATTTATTTGAGACAGAGAATGAGATAGAGCATGAGAGGGTCAGAGGGAGAAGCAGACTCCCTGCCGATCAGGGAGCCCAATGTGGGACTCGATCCAGGGACTCCAGGATCAT
>NW_027885931.1:0-244 GCF_054177405.1 Leptonychotes weddellii | reverse complement strand
CGTAATTTTTATTCGTTAGTTGACTTAGTATTTGTGGTATGTCTGTTGTGCACAGGCCCTCTTCTAGATACTGGGGAGGACACTGCAGGGAACAAAACAGATGAAGTCATTAGCTTAGGCAGGGACCTTATATTCAGTTATGGGGAGAGGAACGATGATGAGATACTGCATTTGAGGGGCAGCTGGGTAGCTCAGATGGTTAAGCGTCTGCCTTCGGCTCAGGTCATGATCTCAGGGTCCTGGG
>NW_027885930.1:0-244 GCF_054177405.1 Leptonychotes weddellii | reverse complement strand
TCTGGCTGTGCATGACTCTAGGAAGGTCCCTCATAAGTTGTAATTACAGATTCCTGTCTATATCCCTCTATTTGTCATCTCTGAATCCAGGTGGACTGAAGTGAGAAGGACCTGAGACGAGGGGATATAGAGCAGAGAAGCCTTACCAGAGGCTGTCAGAGGAAATCAAAGTGAGGGACCAGATAGGGCTGTAGCAGCCCTGTGGGCAGGGTGCCCCAAAGAGGGCCTGAACCAAAGGGAGCAG
>NW_027885929.1:0-244 GCF_054177405.1 Leptonychotes weddellii | reverse complement strand
GAGGGGGGTGGGAGGATGGGTTGGCCTGGTGGTGGGTATTGAGGAGGGCACGTTCTGCATGGAGCACTGGGTGTTGTGCACGAACAATGAATCATGGAACACTTCATCTAGAACTAATGATGTAATGTATGGGGATTAACATAAGAATAAAATAAATAAATAAATAATTAAAAAAAAAAAAAAAGAAGTAAAAACAAATTAGATCTTCCATTTACAGAGGCCCAGAGGGGTTAAGTAATTCACT
>NW_027885928.1:0-244 GCF_054177405.1 Leptonychotes weddellii | reverse complement strand
TTCCCAGCAATGCCTTTTTTAATGGAGGTTTTTATATAGTCAATAGAAACAATGTGAAAGACAAAAATTCCCTCTAAAGTTGTTTAGAAAAAAAAGCTTCAGTTTTGGGGGAGATCATATGGCTCTTTTTATTCTTTTCTCTAGAAATTATTGGTCTAAAAATGACCAAAAAGAAAAAGATGAAGAAATGATGTGTTCATATTATATTTCTGCCTATTTATGCCTGGAAAACTTGCCTACTTCC
>NW_027885927.1:0-244 GCF_054177405.1 Leptonychotes weddellii | reverse complement strand
TCCCTCTCAGCATTCAGATGGCCAGGGACTGGCTCTGAAATTTTAGCAGAATCTGACTCAGTTCTGAGTTTGGGGAGCAAGGGGCATGCTTACCGATTGCAGGTGCACAATAACTCTCACGGGCTTTAGTCGGGTACCAGGAGTTCAGGGTGAGAATGCATATCCAGAGGCAAGGATTTGTTCATTCACTCGACAGGTGGTTGTGGAGAGGCCACCGTGGGTCAGGTGCTGAGCTACGAACCAG
>NW_027885926.1:0-244 GCF_054177405.1 Leptonychotes weddellii | reverse complement strand
TATGAGCATTTTATTTTATTTTAAACCATTTAGTTTCTTTCTTTCTTTTTTTTTTTTTTTGACATTTAGACTTGACTCCTGGTAAGTTGAATGATAAATTTTTTTAAAAAATTTAATTGAAAGTCAAATATTGTGTGTGAAGAATTGCAGAGATGGTTCAATGATCTGATGATTCTATCTTTCAGATAACATTTAATTTTGTTTCTAGCAATCAGTTGAGCTAGGAGTTGAGTTGAGTTGGAGT
>NW_027885925.1:0-1638 GCF_054177405.1 Leptonychotes weddellii | reverse complement strand
ATATTTAAAAAGTATTTTGTAGACAACAAATGATTGGGTATCATCTTTTTTCTGCACTTTGACGATCTCAGTCTTTTATTTGGTATACTAGATTATCCACATTTAAAGTGGTTATTGATATGGTCAGATAAATATCATATCTGAAACTGCTTTCTATTTCTTGAATTTGTTTTTTGTTTTTTTTCCCCTTTTCTTGAATTCTCTGGTTCTGTTGAACATTATATGATTTCATTCTGTCTCCTCTCTGAGGGTATCAATTATACTTCTTCAAAAAAAAACTAGTGGTTGCCCTAGCATTTACAACATATTTCTTAAACCAATCTAAATCTACCTTCAGGTAACAATATACTGCTTTGCATGTAATGCAGGTCACTTATAACAAAGAATTTCCAATTCTTACCTCTTGTTTCTCGGGATACTGCTGTCATTCATTTCACTTATCCATATGCTACGATCACCCAATACATTGTTGCTATTATTATTTTGATAGCTATTTGTCAAGAGTTCTGAGCATCCAGGTGTTATGCTGGTCAATCAAGACAATGAGCCAAACTGTAGGTGAATTTTTTATTCACTCACTGCAACAGTGTAAAGAAAAGGTTAAGGAGGAGAGGGACGTGGCTCCTGCCATGTTCCATGTTTCCCCACAGAATGGCAACAAGGGAGGATCAGATGGATCAGCACAGATAGGAGGGGGACTTTCCTATTGCCAAAAGAGCTCCAAGCAGGCTTCTGCAACTTATGGGCCTGGTGGTCAGGGAAGGGGGGGGGCGGTTAGGAGAGGAAAAGTAATGAGTACTGAGTCAGAATGGAGGAAAATGTCTTGAAGGCCCCAGACAAGAAAGTCTCAGCAGAGATGCCTGGAAAAGGCTTCAGGTGAGAGCCCTGCCCATAAAGAGGCCTCTGCGTGGAGACACCTAGGTTAGAAATGCAGGTATGTGTCTCCGCCTGGACCCCCAGGGCAGGCTGATCCTCTGCTCCAGAGCCTGCAGTGCAAGGATGTGCATTGAGTACATTGGCAAAGTCAGCTTCCCCCATAAGGTCAGGGAGAGCCTCGTAATTGCCCATAGTCAGGCCTGAAACATCACTTCTAAGATTATGGCACAGAGCTGGACTCCTCATAATCTTTGTAGATCAATTAAAAATAAGAAAAATAACATATTTTATTTTGTTTCCATTTATTTCTTCTCTGGAAGACTCCCCTTCTGAACATATATTGGAGTTTCTAACTTACATTTCCGTCTGTAGGAACAAGCTCAATTTTTAGAACATATTTATTAAAGTATATCAAACAAACTGAAATGTGCACAAATCTTAAAGGTAAACCTCAGTGAAATATGAAGTGAACACAACCCAGGTCAGAAACAGAATATAACCAGGAGCCCAGATGTCTTCCACCTATATGCTTTGAAACATAAATATTTTTCCAGACCACTCATTATATACGTACTAAGGAAATAAAACAACTATTTTTAAGGGAAATAAAGCAAGCAACATGGTGGCAATGAGATATAATATAGATATAAATACAGATATAGATAAAGGTATATATATATATATCACATATCAAGAGATAAT
This sequence comes from Leptonychotes weddellii, assembly GCF_054177405.1. NCBI lineage: Eukaryota > Metazoa > Chordata > Mammalia > Carnivora > Phocidae > Leptonychotes > Leptonychotes weddellii. The sequence continues at coordinate 60 of NW_027885925.1, read as the reverse complement.
ATGTATGTATATATAAATATGTATGTATGTTTATACAAATACATTTCCCTGTAATGGGAA
>NW_027885924.1:0-13041 GCF_054177405.1 Leptonychotes weddellii | reverse complement strand
GAGTCCCATTTCTTTCTGCCTTCTCTTTTGCTTGTCCGATACGGTAGCAAGAAAATACTGGTTCACATAAGAGTAGTTCGCCTCGCAACCCCTGGACACTCCTCAATGGAACTGATTCAGAAGCTTGCAAGGACTAGTAGAAAATGATTCAAAGTTGAATCATTAATCATTTTCATGTGGGCATGAAAATCAGTCATGTTACTCTACAATCCTGAGTCAATTTTATCTTCCTTTTTTGCTTTATGAAAAAAGAAAGTCACTTAAAAGAATATATCCTAAGCATATACCCAGTATACTTCCCTAACAATTCAGTTAGTCCTTACATTTGTCCTGGAATCTAGAAAATTGGCATCTGTTATTTTTAAAAATGAATACACTGAGGTATAGAGAGATTTTTGTGGCCTGAAGGAGCCCTACTGGGAGTGAAAGGAAGTATGGGACTCAAAATCTAGGTCCCCTTGAAGCCTTGTATTTAGTGAATGGGGCTGCTTTTAGATAACTCTGTTTACTTATGTGGGTCAGATCTTATTTTCTATTCAGAGTCACACATTTTCAGTATGTTCTTCTCACTATTATCCTGAAATTCTCCCTGGTTGGCCTTAAAAATAACTCGTGTACTAGAAATATATTCACTGAAATTCCTTTATGTTTTTCTTATGAAGGAATGATTGTGTAATAATGAGGCCTGCAGAATGCCAAATATAGAACCCTTCCTCTATGGGAAAGCTAAGGACAGACTCCACCCTGGTTAGAAACCTTATTTGTTCTGATAAAGTATGATTTTGTATTTAAGTAACGGAATAATACAGAGGTCTCTTGAGTCCTTGCATTGATTATGTAACACAGTTTCCATAAATCTATCCTGGGGCATTGTCCTCCTCCTCTAGCTGTGGGGAGGGGTGGGGGGGGGAGGAAAAACCCCACAAAATCCTGCAGGTATAAAAGATACCAAGACAGAGGGAAAGCCAAAAATATAACCCAAGACTCATGTATTTCCAGGCAGCAAGCTATTTACTAGCAAGCATATGCAAATGGAGGGAAATTTGGTTATAGTACCTGGAGTACAAAATAAGCATTTTTAGTACAATATTTCCTCAGGCAATTTCTAGAAATATCTTGTACTGTTTCATTATCTCTATAGTTGTGAATAGAGGTTGTGACTCACTTGATGGGAAATGCCATTTTGCTAATTCAAATAATATTCCTTTACACTGTATTTGCTTAGATTTTACAGAGCATTTGCTTTTCACACTGTGAATCTTATATAAGATTATAAAATTCACACTTGAGAACTCCAAATTTCTAGGATATATGACTTATAGGTCAGGGGTCTGGAAGCAGGTATGTCCCAGTTCTTAACACCAAAGGCTTATAAGCAGAAGTAGGTGTGCAGGTAGGAAAGATCTGATAGGTGGCAAAGACAAAAAGCAAGGTCCAGAATTAGGCAGACCTCCCTTTCTGACTGCACTATGGCTTCGATACCACAGAACAGAGGAGAGGTTCCTATAGGGTCTTATAGAAGAGGGCCAGTATATGGTAGGAGGCTACAGTTGGTCAGAAAATAAAAAAGAAATGGATGAGTAGGCTGGAAGACGTGCAAATTAATTATGTAGTCATTAGCCATGGCTAATCTAAGTCTTCACTGAATGGAGGAGAAGAGGATATTCGTTCAATAGTCATGATTCACAAAATATGAAAGAGAGCATCTGAAGGGGGGGAAATCAGAGGGGGAGACGAACCATAAGAGACTATGGACTCTGATAAACAAACTGAGGGTTCTAGAGAGGAGGGGGTGGGAGGATGGGTGAGCCTGGTGATGGGTATTAAGGAGGGCACGTTCTGCATGGAGCACTGGGTGTTATATGCAAACAATGAATCGTGGAACACTACATCAAAAACTAATGATGTAATGTATGGTGATTAACATAATAAAAAAAAATAAATAAATTTTAAGAATTAAAAAAATTTAAAAAAAGAAAGAGCATCATATCATTTCCAACTTTAGGCCAGTTTACTTCTAAATAAGGTTGTATAGTTTGCTCTTCTTAATGATGTTCTGATCGGAGAAATCCATGCTAGCCACCACAGTAGATATTGCTGAACTCTTGTGGCTTTTTCTTTTTCTTACTAATGAAGCCCAGTTCAAGTCAGGCAGCCCCCTGCTACATAGCAACTATGCCATCTGGACACATGGCTCCACAGTTGCCATCACAAGATGGGAAAGGGCTGGAGTGACCTGCTGACAATTTTTAGGGGCCTTGATGTGGCTGCCTCACTTTCCTCAACATTTTATTGGCCCACGCCCAGTTTTATGGTCCCAAACTAACCACAGCAGGTTGGAAAATGTAGAGAAGCACAGATACTTGGTGAGCGTTAATAGCCTCCTCCACAACCTCCAAGGAATTACTAGACAATGATTGGGGAATACCATTCTGAAGAGCTCTGAACACTACTAGCACACGAGCACACACATCCATCCCTCCAGGGGCCGGATGCACTAAAGGATGAGCTCCATGCTGCCCTGACAGCGGTGTGAACACAACTAATGTAAGACGTGTCTGGGCAGACAGCTAGTTTGGAAGCCACGGATCAAATGGTAATGTGTTTGTCTTTTAGTTTTGCATTGTGATATGGAGAATGTGTGGCATTTCACATATTTTAATAAAGGTTATTAAATAGAAAAGGATAGGGGTGCCTGGGTGGCTCAGTCGTTAAGCGTCTGCCTTCGGCTCAGGTCGTGATCCCAGGGTCCTGGGATTGAGCCCCACATCGGGCTCCCTGCTTCGCAGGAAGCCTGCTTCTCCTTCTCCCACACCCCTTGCTTGTGTTCCCTCTCTCACTGTGTCTCCCTCTGTCAAAAAACAAATAAAATCCTTAAAAAATAAATAAATAAATAGAAAAGGATAAATCTGCACTGGGAAATACACACATACTTTCCATGTAAAGTATCTCTTCATTTCCGCACCGCCTTTTCCTTCCTTTGACTAACTGTCACCATTTTAATGAAGCAGTTTGAAGTTCCCTTCATTCTAGTATAAGTGAAATGTTCCTATTACTCTCATTAGGATCTATAAACTAAGGTATACTTTGAGTTGAATAGTTTAGCATCTGATTTAATGAGAAAGAAAGGTTATAAAGTTTTTAATGTGTGAATGCTAGATTCAGGTGTCAGAGTATATAACAGTTATACACATGAATGTCCTACTCCCTAATGATGCTATCAACTACGAGCATAGCGGGTTTCTGTTTGGTTGATAATTTTTCTTTTTTACGGTGTTTTAAGACACTTCTAAAAACATTTGTAATAATTTACTTTGTAATTAGATTTAGTGATTAGAATCTTGCTCACTTACATAGCTGTTTTCCTTTAAATGAATGGCACCAGCTGGCTTATAGCTAAAACCTGATCTGACTCTCAAAACTAGCAGAGGGGCCGGCATAAGGCAAAGCCTGATGTGTTCTGGAGCTTCATGAAAAGTTAACAGAGGGAGATGTTTTACATTCTTTTATATATTCCTTATATTTTTTTTTTATATTTCTAACAACATATGTATATATGCATATGTTAAATATATTGAAGAGTTTAATTTTAAACGTAAACCTTAGCTACTCTGGGCATACATTCAACTTACAGGACATGGAAAGCGGCCGACATTGCCTTCTCTCACACAGCCTCTAATTATTAGAGGAAAGAAGCTAAAAATTTGCAGTTTGGACTTGAGCTGCTTGTGCTCTTTTACCATCAAGTGTGATGGCTGTATAATTAATAGAAGAAAGCAATATTAAAATGCTAAGAGAGCAGAGTAATCACAAGTGGCTCTGAGTATTGTTTCCATGTAATTTTACACATGATATTGAAGATTCAGTCAAGTTACTAATTCACTCCTTTTACCGTTAGTGAGAAGCCACATCACGCTAGGCACTGTGTTTTCAGGTCTGTGTGACAGGTATGAGTGAGTCTGACTCACGGAAATCAGAGATCCTCAATGGCCAGTCTCCCAGGCCCAAATCATTTGCCAAATGAGGCTAAGTGACTTGCCCGAGGCCAGAGGGAGGACAGTTAGAGTAACAGAGAGTGTACTTGCCCTTTCCCCAGGGATTGAAAAAAAGGAGTATTGTGGACTGAGAATCAAGAATACTTCTAGTGGCCAAGAGGCTGGTTCTCAGTCCATCTGGAGCTGTTTAGAACCAATAAAAACCCAAGAATCCCATTCACGGCCACAGCAGGGGTGTCTGCCTCCTGTGCCCCCAGGTTTGTTGAGAACAAAAACCCCCATCGCGTCAGTTGCCTTCAGACAGTTGAATGGTGGTGGATAGCAGGACTGACCAGACCAGTGTGCATCCAATCGCATGACCACTGTGACCACCCCATCCTAATTCCTGCTCCACAACCTGCCTCTTGTGCTTGTGAAGGACACAGGCAAAGAACAGGCTATGCGTGCTGCTTACTTTCCCCTCCCATGCTCACACTTTCCATAGAGTCTATAGAAACTCGAATGAATTTCCAGTGTTTTCTGGCCTAGGCCCTATGGATAAGCTGCTAGCCCTGCTGGCCACCTGGGTGCTATGAAATTCAGAGCTGATGCTGAGCCAAACAGGAGCTCTTCCTCCCGCTCCCCTTGCTGACATGCGGCTGATGCACGCCTGTACTCAGTCACGTGGGCGTTATTTTCTCCCCCTGCCTTACCGTCTTTTCCCAGCATTTTTTATTGATATGAACCCAGAGTTGAACTCGCAGTTTAAACCACCCCTTGTTGGCAGACAGGGTCGGCAGACACACTGTGTTATCTGAGCACAAGCACTGTGAGAGGGAGATGGACACAGTCACGGAGGGCCCCGCCGCCTCCGCAATCCCTGGCCTGAGCGCTCCCGCCTCACAGCACGTTACCTGGAGACCGCTCTTGGCGAGAATTGATCCGCTCCCCTAAACACAGGTGTTGTGCATGTTTATGTGTGAGACTGGGAGCCAGGTGGAGGATTTTGATAGCCAGTGTTTATTTCCTTAGGACATAGAAGTTTGAATAAAACATCATGGCAGGGTGCAGAAGCAAGAGAAGAGAAATCTTTGACATTTTTCTCCGTAACATGCCTAGGGCTCTGAACAAACAGTGGGGACCCGAGGTGCCTCCATGTCTAACTTCACATTTAGCTCAAGATTAATGAGACTAGCCCCCTTCAGGATTCATTTGTGGAAGCAGGGACAGAACATTCCTTCTCACCACCACCACCTGCCCCCTCTTGAGTTTTAAGAAGAGGAGGGAGAGTGAAGACAAACCCCCAGTTTGCATTGGCCAAATCGAGGGAGAGGAAATGCGATATAGGCGGTAAATAAGGCCTGTGAGGATGTCTCTGGTTTCCACTGTAAAATTGTTCAAGCTTTCCAAATTACAGATAAGAATGTAATCAGCATTATTTTTTAAAATACCTCAAATCCAGAAAGCCAAATTCTCAACCATGTCATATTAATTGAACTAAAAAATTGAACTGAATAATGCAGAGAAAACAGATTTAAGTAAACCAAACTTCCAGGGCCTCTACACAATCAGTGGCATTTCCATCACTGTATGAAGCACAAGTACCCACCTACCCAGACTTCCCCATCTCTAGTTGTGTCCTGGTTACTTCGCAGCTCTCTAATTCAATCAACACTGTACCATCTCACATCTTAACAGTTGCTATCTAGTCTTGAAATACCAAGGTCTTCCTAGATCTTCTCAACACAATCAGACGAGCTGGTTATGAACTTTGCACTTTCACTTTCTAGCTTCATGACCTTAGCCATGGGAATGAACCTCACTGAGCTTCAGTTATTCAAACAATATGTAGGTGGGAGATGGCAGTAATAAAACTTGCCCAAGCCATCACATTGGGATAGGGTGTAGATCAAATAAGGCAAGGCACTTATTAGCATTTCATAAATTGTATAATACCATACTACCTCAGATATTGTTATTATTATCTTTATTATTTTTATTATTTCTCCTTTTTGCTTGCTTATGTCTTTTTTCATTGTTTAATGTTCCTTCGTCCCTCTAACTGAGGGCAAGGAAAGGTAAAATGGAGATCTAACTCATATTCATCAACTCCAGGCTTTGTTTTTTATATTTCCTTCCTCCGACAAATGCTGCATACCTACTTACCTCTCTGGAATTTTTAAGCCTACTTAGAATGGCAGAAAGTATGCTGTTTCTCCTAGTTATATTTAACATTTGCAACAATTACTGTGTCTTCTACCATTACATATAATTTTTAAAAAATTATAATCGGCATGAATGTATTAATTAATTCACTGTGGTGACTCTGTTTAGAAGGAAATAATGTGAATACTCCACATTCAGTTCATGATGGTTCATAGTAAGCTTTGAACAAGGGCAATGCAAAAAAAGAAATTCTAAAAACCTCCTGTCAATCCTATTCTTTGTCTAGATATTCTATCTTCTGGGCCCTTGAGCAGTGGCAGGAAACAACTTTTATTATTTTCCTTGTATTCAAGGCATGCTTTAGTTCACCCTAGTTGGTTTCTATTAGAATCTACCTTCTTCCCTATACACAAAGAACACTATATGCCTTAAGCAACTAAAAAAATAGAATTTAGGCTAGTGATATGGCATGAAATCTTTAAGTTTAAGGGATTCTTACAAGTACCGTAGTGATTTCTACATATATCTGATTCCCCAAATGGAATGAAGAAACAAGATGAACAGAAAAGCATTTTTAAAAATGTTAGAGTAAGTATTCTTATTATTTTTGTGGCAACCTTTTATTGGCACTTTTGTTGAAACAATAAAAAGTGGCTGATCTAGATCATATATTTCAGTGTTTTATCTCCACCTCACCTCTGGCTATGGCTAGCACAGTGCCTATACATGTTATAGGCTCTCAGTACATTTGTATTATTTCTAAATATAATAGATGGAAGAGTAGTCTCTGAACCCTTTATACTTCTGTTCTGTTAACTTATCATTTATTTCTCTTTGATTTAAAATTCTGTCCTCTTTTGGGGCACCTGGCTGCCTCAGTCGGATGAGCATGCAACTCTTGATCTCAGGGTTCTGAGTTTGAGCCCCTCGTTGGGGGGTAGAAATTACTAAAAACAATTAAAAATAAAAACTTTAAAATTCTATCCTCTCAATATAAGAACTTGTCTATAATATTCTCTTAATAACTAAAGAATTCATCCATGGGATACAGGTAACTTTTTCTCACTTTTTTTTTTTTTTTTTTAGAAAACTAATGGAAACACAGAAAGAAAATGTTTTGGCTACCCATAATGTATTTTGTAGCTTTTAAGATATGTCATGGTTTAGGGCTAAATCTTTGCAGGCTTTTCATGGAATAAGGAGTAGGTTTTTAGCAGATGCCAGGAATACAGCCTGAGTTTTAATATATTCTAAGAATTATACTGAACAACTCCTTTAAACATAGAAAAATTCAGTTTTGAGTGCAAAGAGAGAAAAGATGCACTTCTCTTTTCTCTGCTGAAGTCTGTGGGTACCATTTCTGAGCCCTTGGAATTTACCCAGTTGCTATTTGCTACCTATCCTAGGTAGCCTGATATTTTTGAGCTTCCCTCCGCTCGATACCCCCACTTCTGCCAGATAGCAAAACCATCTGCTGCTTTAGGCGGTATCTAGACTATTCTGTAAGTACCAGAAATGATACAGCTATTTTGTCTAGGTAAAGAGAAGATAGCAGATTTATTCCTCCCATCTATTGATTAAATCAGCTTCTGGATGTTTTCCCAGATTAGCAAAAACAAATATCCAAACAGCTGGAATAAGGGTCTGGGAATGTGAGATTTTAGAGAAGCTGCTGACTTGTTGAGTAACTGCAGCCTCAGTGAACAGAGTCAGAATAGTTCCATTTGCTCTTATTTAGCCAGGCAATGACCCGTACATGAGAACAGCCATTTGACATCCCACAGAGTATACATATTGCTGAAGCAGCAATAATGGATGCCCTTAGCTGGTCATGACTGCAAATGTTGGTGCCTGAATAATTTGTCCCCTTTCTAACCCAGCCCACACACTTAGATTCCAGGGTAATTCTGAACATTTAATAAATATAGAAAAATTCCAATTTAATGTGCTTTCTTTGTAGGTAGACTGGGGGCCTCAGTCAGATGCAGATATCCACGCCACACCTGCATCACCCTAAGTACACGTCTGCCATGGGGTGGTATATAAGGGAGCACATAGCATTTCCTTGTACCATGGCTACTGTGTTTGAGTTATTGAAAACAGTCTGACCCAAATTAACCCTCCTTTGTGATGTTGGCTGCTGTCTGGATGAGTCTGTAGGGACTATTCTGGTTTAAGTCTGACTATCTGAGACAGTGCCAGGAACTCATAGGGCCACTTGAGAATGTGATAATAATGTAGGGTTCAGAGGCCAAGAGGACGTCTTACCTAGCTTACACCTTTGGCCAACACAGTAAAATACCAGCTGCAGCTCAGAGGAGTATGTTAAGTGAGGCTTTAGGCACTAACTCATAGTTACATGTATAATTCAGAAATTGCTCCTTTCCGATTACAAAAGGAGGCTTTTTCTTGACTGCGTGTTGTCTCAATATGTCATTTTCATGAGCTTCCTCGTTCCCGTTTCCCTGACTATACCACATTACCACTCATATGGCATTGGCTTTGTTTTATATATACATTTTATCTTTTCCTCTGAATTGTTAGTCTATTATCTCTAGTTTCCTTAAGTTACTTTGTTCATCATCTAATGCATGCGTAAGTGCAGCATTTGTAATCACTCCTGGCAAAGAAATATGAGTAACTGATATGTATAATGAGTTTCTTCTACTTTCAGATTCATCTGACACTCAAAGATTATCTATAGTTTCCATATTTTCCCTACTCACCCATGAAATTTTTGTTTAAAAGGAATCATGTTCCTGAAGCGTGCTCCTTTTCACATACCTACTTCAGAGGCAGATGTTTCTGGCTTTATAAATGGATTCTTGTAAGAGTAAGAACTAATATTAGCAAAGAAATGATCATTGCTGGTTGTTTTATTCTGCCAGAGTTAAGGCTGCAGAGACTGAAATTACAGTCACAAAGCCCCTGGCAACCTCTGTTGTCTATGAGAACAACAAATAAAAGAAGACCTCCCTTTTACTGAGACTTACATTACAAATTATGTAATGGTGATCACATTTTATTTGGAGAACTTTTCCTTGGGAGCCCAAGAGTTAAACTTCTAAAACTTATTTCATTTATGATTGTACATTCCCACATCTTCGTGTCACTTTTTAATATTGGTATAAAATGTCTAGACATTGACTAAAGGGCTGAACATATTGGCATAACTCTGTCCATTAGTAGAACTGGATACATATTTCTGGGGTGATTTTTTTGTTAATGCCAATATTAATGATTAATTATGAATTATAGTAATCACCTAAACCTTCTGGCAATGATGGTGTCTGCAAAAATATAACGAGAATGCCGTTAGCCATAGAAATGCATCAACTATTTTTTATGTTATCTTAGGAAGTGTTAAGCCAGCAGTGCTTTATTAGCTAGTTTTAGCATGTAATAAATAATAGCTCCACTTAGAGAACTCCTTCCAGTTTACAAAACAAGGTTATATGAATTATTTTATTTGGCTCTAATAGCAATCCTGTAATATTATTATTAACTTTACACATTACTTTCAATTACCAGATGAGGAAACTAAGTCTCAGGGAGATTTAAACATTTGTCATTAATTTGTCTATTCATTCAAAATTTGTTAAACACCTACAATGTACCTGATGAGGAAGATTCAAAAACAAATATCAGAGAATATGTGGTTGCCTTGTGAGCCCGTGTCAGGGCAGGATCAAAATCCCTAGCTCTCAAAGTAGTATACTGTGGTATATTCTCCAATCTTACCATCCCTCCCGGAAACTACCACACCATGCAGCAAAACATGCTTCATTGGCATTTTCAGAAGCAAAATGCCAGATTAGATGGATGTCTGATGTTTCATAAGATAGCAGTAATGTGTTATATTGTATATTTTTATTCTTAGTGTTGAATTCTTGGATCATGCTTATTAAACCCAAAGACTGCCTAAAAAACATGCTGTAGATTTCTGAACCCAACTCTTACATAGACATGCCATAATTTTCCAGTCTGTTACATGTGCAAAAGCTAGGGTTTAAGCTTCTCTAGCCACATGAAAGAGAGGTGAAAAATCAGGAAGTGATAGTATTGTGGTTTTAAGAGCCCCTCACCACCGCACACACAGTGTGTGGCACAGTAGCTGCACCTTGCCCAAACTTCAAATAAATGATAACTGATGAGACCAATTTCTTAATAATTTGCATAATTACGAAGAGCATTTTGAATTGAACACAAGTTATAACTGCTGATTATTTGAGGTTAGAGAAGTGAGCCCACTTTTCTCCCTTACTCCAGAACTGATTTATTGTCCTTCTGCCGGCTGGTCAGTTAGGGACTACAGATAAAGGTACTTAAACATTCACAGCTAGAATTAGATGGTCTTGCAGACCTAGGATTATTTTTAAAGCAATGTGTACTGACAGATAAGAACCAATGCTAGACATGCGGCTAAGTTGGTTTTGTGGAAAACCAAAGGAGTACCTAAGCATAGATGACAATTTACCTGTATGAAAAGGTTCCTCTTCAAATTTTTTCATTATTATGACTACTTCCCAATTTGTAACAATTAGGATTCTTTGGTTTAAGCAACAGAAATTGACCGGCTAATTTGATGTAAAAAGAGGGCAGTTCCTTGGAAGAAAATGGAATAGCTCACAGAATCAAAGGAAAAGCAGAAAATATTGCCTTGGAAAGCACAGAAGCCATGCATCTCTAGGGAGGCAAGTTGCAGACAGTAGTGAAAAATAATAGTCTTTTAGGTGGCTGCCCTTTCATGATATGTGTTAACTAACTATTGCTGCTGAACAAACCATTCCAAAATTCAGGGGCATAAAACAATAGTTATTTTTTATTTCTCACAAGTGTGCAAGTCAGCAGGTCCAGGCTGGGCTTCACTACAGGTGACTCTGGTCTTTGAATTGTCAGATACACCAAATAAAAATATAGGATGCCCAGTTAAATTCGTAGTTTCCATAACAAATAATTTTTTAGTATAGGTATGTCCCATGTAATATTTGGAACATGCTATACTAAAAGAAGTATTTGTTGTTTATCTAAAATTCATATTTGACAGGATACCCTGTATTTTGTTTGGCAATCCTATTTGCCATTTCCCATCCTCTTTCTCCTGGGACCAACAGGTTCAGCTGGGCATGTTCTTCACATGCAACTGACAGGGCACAAGACTAAGTGAGTCCAATTGTGCCAACACTTCTCAAGACTCTGCTTATATTCTCTATGTTTATATTCTTGGTCAAAACAAGTAACATGGTCCAGGGATGGAAAAGCATGCGCCACCCACTGAAGGAGGGCATGAGCATGCCAAAAGGTGTGGATACAGGAAAGAGTGGAGAATTGGGGCCATTAACACAGTCTACCACTGGTTGAATCAGTTTTGACCTCTCTTGAGTCATTCCTTATAAAAACCAGGTTCCAGGGAGGGAAAGTCCAAGTAGCCCAGCTTAGGTCTCACACCCACTCCTTGGCCAAGGGAGAATAGGTCACTTGATTGGTGGTCTCAACAAATCAGTGACAGTTGGTGAGAGATGTTTTCCCCAAAGGAAAACCAGGGTTGTCTTTCCAGACAGAAGATGGCATAGATTTGGGCAGTTAAAATAATATATGTCCATTCCATTTATGTTCCTGACTTTGCCTGCATTTCCACTTTTGGTCAAACAAAAGAGATGTTAGTTTTATGCAAAAGAGAAGGAAGGCATAGGAACCTAGAGAACTATACAAACATGTGCAGGCAGGCCTAGGTTCCCACAGGCCGGGGCAGCCCCTGCAGGTCTGGTGGAGACAGTGGGTAAAGGAATTACAAGAAGGATGAAGAGGGGCAATAAAAGCATGAGTGGCAGAGGCAGATTGACTGTGTCATAATCCTACTTACTGCTGCTTCATTGCACAGCTGAAGGAAGCCATGTGTACAAATGCACTTAGATGTTAACATTATTTTAGAAACTGTCATTGAATTTGCACTACATGGACAAAATGTACATTCTTTAAAACAGAATTTAGGTAGATTTCAATGAAAGAATATCACCTACTTAGTAATTCACATTTAAAAACTACAACTTCAGGGCGCCTGGGTGGCTCAGTTGGTTAAGTGACTGCCTTCGGCTCGGGTCATGATCCTGGAGTCCCGGGATCGAGTCCCACATCAGGCTCCCTGCTCAGCAGGGAGTCTGCTTCTCCCTCTGACCCTCCTCCCTCTCGTGCTCTCTCTCACAAATAAAATAAATAAATAAATAAATAAAAATAAAAAAATAAAAACTACAACTATTAGGTGTGGCATATTCATTTTGTATTTTTTTTTTTTTACAGTGGAAACCTTGAGAATTCCTCTGAATAATGAATTTCACTGGTGTCCTGAAAGAGGGATATCTACGTTATGTTTTTCACTCAACATTTTAGGAAGTGTTCATCTAATAAACAACTGATTTGGGGACTAGCAACACATAATAATAGTATGGTGTCCAAAAGATTAATGACATATTTTATTTATTATTTATTTATTTATTTATTTATTTATTTATTTTATTATGTTATGTTAATCACCATACATTACATCATTAGTTTTTGATGTAGTATTCCATTATTCATTATTTGCGTATAACACCCAGTGCTCCATTCAGTACGTGCCCTCTTTAATACCCATCACGAGGCTAACTCATCCCCCCACCCCCTCCCCTCTAGAACCCTCAGTTTGTTTCTCAGAGTCCATAGTCTCCCCCTCCGATTTCCCCCCTTCATTTTTCCCTTCTTGCTATCTTCTTCTTTTTTTTTTTCCTTAACATATTATGTATTATTTGTTTCAGAGGTACAGGTATGTGATTCAACAGTCTTACACAATTCACAGCACTAACCATACATAGCACATACCCTCCCCAATGTCTATCACCCAGCCACCCCATCCCTCCCACCCCCC
>NW_027885923.1:0-244 GCF_054177405.1 Leptonychotes weddellii | reverse complement strand
CATATTTGCATTGATTGGTGTAAGTGGTAACAGTGATATTTTGACATTTCTAGAATTCTTGATTTCATTGTTCTCTGATGTTTCGCTTTTCCTCCTCTGCCCTTCTGGCATTTTTTGACCTACCATATAAAATCATATTTTAGGGGAAATACACTTGGCCATGCTGAACTGTATCTTTTCTTCTTGGAAAGGCAATATAGTATAGTGGTTAAGAGTGTAGGGCTACCGCTGTACTTAGCTGGGT
>NW_027885922.1:0-244 GCF_054177405.1 Leptonychotes weddellii | reverse complement strand
TGCTGGGGGCGCGGGATGGAGAAAGCGACTCATCGCTGGTCCTGGAGCACAGATCTGAGGCTGCAGCTCCATCAGGTGCTTTGTAGGCGCTCAGGCTAGGCGGAAGGACCACGTGGCTAATAAATGACAGTTCTCCTGTCGTTCCCCGGATGGCACGTGGTGAGACCCAGCTGTTGTCCACTGCAGTTTGGCCAGGTGGGCCGGTGGCCCGATGACTCAGGGCGTATGTGCCCTGTCTTTGCTC
>NW_027885921.1:0-244 GCF_054177405.1 Leptonychotes weddellii | reverse complement strand
TTAATATGCTTCATCAATCCGAGAAAGTTCTTTCTCTTCAAATGTTGTACCTCTTGCATTTTCTCTATTCTCTTCCTTTTGAATGCCTAAGAGATGTGTCTGACCTTCTCATTCTACTTACTAAGTCTCTTTTCTTTCATATTTTTCATTTCTTCATCCCTGCTGCATTCTTGGTAATGTCTGTCTTTTTTTTTTTTTTTTAAAGATTTTATCCATTTATTTATTAGCGAGTGAGCGAGAGAGA
>NW_027885920.1:0-244 GCF_054177405.1 Leptonychotes weddellii | reverse complement strand
CCAAAGGCAGACGTGTAAGTGACCTAGCCACCCAGCTGTTGTCTCCCATATTTGTAATTTCTATAAACATTTTAAGATGGCTCCTAAACTTTTTTAATAGGGTTGAGTATATCGATTGTCTCATTTTTGTTTGCAGTGAATCACGAAGGTGGATTAGGGAAAATGTCTTTGGCACCCTGATACTGTTCAGGGAAATGTTCATGACAGCGTCAGGGGTGGGAGAGTCTGCGTCATATGTATGAAT
>NW_027885919.1:0-244 GCF_054177405.1 Leptonychotes weddellii | reverse complement strand
TGAGGAATTCTTAATCTCAGGAAACAAACTGAGGGTTGCTGGAGTGGGGGGGGGTGGGATGGGGCGGCTGGGTGATAGACATTGGGGAAGGTATGTGCTATAGTGAGTGCTGTGAAGTGTGCAACACTGTTGAATCTCAGATCTGTACCTCTGAAACTAATAATGCAATATATGTTAAGAAAAAAAAAAGAAGAAGAAGATAGCAGGAGGAGAAGAATGAAGGGGGGAAATTGGAGGGGTAGAC
>NW_027885918.1:0-244 GCF_054177405.1 Leptonychotes weddellii | reverse complement strand
TCTGTAGAAGATGTAGAAGATCTAGGAAGAATTTTAGAATGAAATTGCTTTTTAAAAGTCCATGGAACTACCATCATCCCCCTTCATAAACACCACTTTGTATCCACGCTGCCTCTGACCACTGTGAGCAGGAATGTTTTGGGAGTTAAAAGATACTGGTTACAAGTTCTGCTTCCACTATGTAGTGGCTGAGGGACCATGAACAAGTCATTTAACTCCTTGGCACCTCAGTCTTAGGTAAAAT
>NW_027885917.1:0-244 GCF_054177405.1 Leptonychotes weddellii | reverse complement strand
TTTCAAAGCCCCGTGACGGGAGCTGCGGCGTCTGTTGTGTTTCCGTGGCTCTCTAGTTGAACCTGAACCTGATACCCAGCAGAGACCCGCTCGGTTCTTCAGACTTGGAAGGAATGAATAGATTTTGTGAGGCAGGGACTACTATGCCCATTTAGCAGATGAGACAACAGAGGCTTTGGACGATTATCCGCCAAGGTCACCCGGGCGACTCCACACCGGGATCGCTCCCCTTCCTCGGACCGCC
>NW_027885916.1:0-244 GCF_054177405.1 Leptonychotes weddellii | reverse complement strand
TTCTTATGCCCTTTAGTGCCCCTGCCTGAATGTGTTGTGCTCTTCCATTTTTGCCTTTGAACATGCTATTAATTATGTCTGGAATACCTTCTTTGTCTCTAGTTAGTAAATCCAATTCAACTCCAGCCTGTCTCTTCTGAGAAGCACCTCCTTTTTTCCCACTAAGAGTCAACAACCCCTTCTCAGTGCCCCCCCCCCCAAATCAAGTGCTAGGGTTATTATTATACTCCGATTGGTTGCTTTT
>NW_027885915.1:0-244 GCF_054177405.1 Leptonychotes weddellii | reverse complement strand
TGAAGTTGAAGTTAGAGAAAGTTCTTGGGACAGGTGTACTTTAAAAAATCTTGACATTGGTGAAACTTACTTGACCTGGTCTTCCTGCTGAGTTAAGAGATTGTTTTAATGTATCAATAACAAATTAATAATAGTGAACAAAAGGTTAATAATAAAAGTCATATAATAAAGAACTTTCTGGATTATTGAATACATCAAGGTAAGTTTCTAACTCCCCTTCTGCCCTAAAATATTTGCCCATGTT
>NW_027885914.1:0-244 GCF_054177405.1 Leptonychotes weddellii | reverse complement strand
TCTGGCTCAGTACAGCCATTCTCCTATCTTTAAACAGATATGCTAAAGTAAAATATTAGTCAGGCATCTGATCTAGAATTCAACCTAAAGGAGGTGTCAGCATTACTTAATTATTAACAGAGTTGCTGAGACAGCTATGTCAGTCACAATCTCTGGGCATAAAGGAATTATCTGCCTGTTAGAGCAATGGTTACTGAGACAGCAAGATGATTTTAAAGATAGGCCCAGACTCTCCATATCCAAC
>NW_027885913.1:0-1638 GCF_054177405.1 Leptonychotes weddellii | reverse complement strand
GGGAATACCTAAGCATATGATGCCTGCTAGGTATTTATAATCCCTTCAAATCATTTATCAATGAGGGGTTATTTTTCTCCTCAGCAGTGATACTTACTAATATGGTTATCAGTGTACCTTTATCAGGTTCCTAGAGGAACAGAGCTAGAAATTGAAAAGTCAGATTCTTTCACAGAAGGGAACGGGGTTTGTTAACCCTTTACTCACAAAGAATGAGTGTGATCTCTTTTTTAGAACACAATTTAACACTATATACTGAAAGCTTTGATTGTGCGTATATCCTTTCAATCCAGCAGTATTGTTTTTAGGGATTTATTGTAACAAATACGATGTATGCACAAAGAGGTATCTGTATATAGGTAGGTTATCACGGTATTATTTGTGATGGGGAATAATTAGTGACCGTCTAAATGCAGTTGGTTAGGAAAAATACGCTATGTTTATATTATGAATACTCTGTGGGTTTATGGAGTAAGTTTTTCCAGGAAAAAAGACATTAAAAGTCTTTATATCGAAATATTTAGTGTTTAACTTTGATGTTCTGCTGTGTAATTTTTATTTTAGCCATGAATCACTAATTTTTAACTTTGACCATGTGTTACTTTTCTAAATGATTGTGTTTTACAGAAATGACCAATGAAGGTCACTTTAAATACATGTTCCTTAAATTAAATAATCATACATTTTAAGAGTTTAATACCATTTGAAAAGGCTTGATCTTGAATTCCTTTAATGAAATTTTATACATTTTATAATCTCCTCAGGTGTATCTCACCTCAGCATCTAAAGTGATGATCTCGAAATGTATCAAGCCAGTGAAATCATTCTCAGTTCATTTTCTCATATAAGTTATTGTATAATTTCTAACTTCTAATTAAAATCTCATAAACTAAAAACCTATCAAAATTGATAAAGTGAATACAGATTTTTTTTTTTTTAGTTGGTCTATAGGATTACTCTTCGGGGCTGAGGAGGTTAAATCATTATGGAAAGAAACTGTGGTTCAGTGATTAAATGGGAAAAAGCCATATAACCACATATTTGCATATTTGGTAAAATTTAGATGCCAGCCCTCTGCTCTTTTTGTCAAGTTATGGGTAGGTTAGTGCATACCATCATTACGTCCTAAGAGGTTTTAAATACACAAAAACACACACACACACACAATTTATTTTCCATCTTCCACTTAGTAGTATGCCCACATCGTGGTTTATCACCCCATCTGCTGATAGTCTTTCCATTCTATTTGTTTCAGAAAATGTAAAACAAATAGGTCCTCAAGGGGCATGTGGTACTTCAAGGAATATTGAAAAGGAAAATATAATTTGAGCTGTACTTTCAACAAAATAAGAATCATAGAAGGAGGATCCAAGGAAATGTTCATTGGATTTATTACTGCCTATTTTGTACTAATTGTGTTTCTTATTCTCCTTACAAACGGGTAGTAGAGAATTAGTTGACCCTATGGAAATGCCATGTACTGAAGAAGATTGGTCTTTGGGACTTAGCCTATGATTGTAGTCCCCGTCCATCAGGGACTGTTACCTCAGGACTCAGTTTCTCCACCTAAGAAATGAATGGATTAGATGAGATAATCTCTTAGGTCTTTCTCAACTAAAAAAGCCCTTAGGACTTAAG
>NW_027885912.1:0-244 GCF_054177405.1 Leptonychotes weddellii | reverse complement strand
GTATTTGCTTTGTTTTGTTCTTTTTGGAGATGTACTTTAAGGGTAAATTCCTAGAAGTGAGATTACTGGGTTAAAGAGTAACTTCGTGTAATTATTTTTTAGCTATTGGGAAATTCTTCTTCACAATGGTTTTACATTTTTGTATTCTATCAGCAGTACATGAAAGTACCTGCTGGTAAGTAGGGATCCAAAGGGGTACGTGCACCCCGATGTTTATAGCAGCAATGTCCACAATAGCCAAACT
>NW_027885911.1:0-244 GCF_054177405.1 Leptonychotes weddellii | reverse complement strand
GCAATTGCTGGCTTCTAGGGCAGTTAGATATTTAGTTTTTGGGTTTTTTTTTTTTAATGAATGAATGAATGAATGAATGAATGAATAAAGATAAATTGTTTTCCAGAGTAGCCACCTACAATCTGTGAATGATCAAGTTTCTACTTATCCTTGCCAGTATTTAATGTTGTCACTATTTTTTATTTCAGTCATTCTGTAAGGTGTGTAGTGATAACTTAGTTAAATGTTCATTCCTTTGATGGCT
>NW_027885910.1:0-244 GCF_054177405.1 Leptonychotes weddellii | reverse complement strand
CCCCCTTCCTACAAGGATAGCGGCCCTTCCACTGCCCACCGCTCGGGCGTGCCGGTCGGTGCTGGGGTGCTCGGTGGGGACCGGGGCGGCCGTGGGGAGGGAGCAGCACTCACTGGGCAGGGGAGGCACAAGAAGAGCAGGACTATGCAGGGCCCGGCGGCTTGGTGCACGTTGGAGCGCATTCGTGGCAGCAGCCTCCCGATTAATGTCCACTTTGATCTGTCAGCCCAGCTCTGGTAGGGTG
>NW_027885909.1:0-244 GCF_054177405.1 Leptonychotes weddellii | reverse complement strand
AGACCTTCTCAGAGCCTTCTCCCCTTCACAGCCCACCTCCAGGCGAGTGTGGCCAAGGCTCTGCAGCCCCTGCTATGCTGGGGATCCCAAGACAGGATGAGTGGAACATCAGGGAGTGGGGATTGTGCGACAGACACAGAGATCCTGCCTGGGAGCGAACCTCAAGGTTTAGCACGATAGATGTGACTTCATCTCAAACATAAGGGTTCGAAGGCCTGGGAGCTGTTGGGGCTGCCTGCCCAGT
>NW_027885908.1:0-244 GCF_054177405.1 Leptonychotes weddellii | reverse complement strand
GCCCATCGATGCTGGAAAGTGTATGGCCCCATGGAGGACAGCACGGGGCAACATCTGTCATAGCTGGGGTCACTGTGTATACATGACCAATAACAGAGAAGAACCAGGGAGGTCATTTAGTGTACTTGGTAAGATTTCCATAAGCCTCAGGAAGGTTCAAATTCTGTAAGCACACACTCACGGACCACTGGCAAATAGGCACTCATGGTCAACCTTGGTTGTAAGGTTTGTGCCCAACAACCCT
>NW_027885907.1:0-244 GCF_054177405.1 Leptonychotes weddellii | reverse complement strand
CGGCGGTGAACATAATTCAGGGGCCTATAGATTAAAAGAGACTTAAAAATGTAGCACCTTTGGAGCATCTGGGTGGCTCAGTGGGTTAAGCATCTGACTCTTGATTTCTGATCTCAGGGGCGTGGAGCCTGCTTAAGATTCTCTCACTCTCTCCCTCTCCCTCTGCCCCTCCCTTGCTCATGCTCTCCATGTCTCTCTCAAAAAAAAAAAAAAAAAATATATATATATATATATATATATATAT
>NW_027885906.1:0-244 GCF_054177405.1 Leptonychotes weddellii | reverse complement strand
TACTACTCTGTTGGTTATTAGCATTACCCCTTAACTCCAAAGGTATTCAAGTATAGTCTTTCTCTGGTAAAGTTTTCAAAACATGCAATTGTTTAAGATCATGTAGAAGCTAGTTAGGCTGGCAAAGGAAGGAGCTCCCTACTTGTTGTTGATAAAATTTAATGGTTCTCTCTAATTTATTATATTGCCCTGAATTTTGAGGATACTGGAGTGTTCTATTGAGCTATCTCATATAATGACTTTA
>NW_027885905.1:0-244 GCF_054177405.1 Leptonychotes weddellii | reverse complement strand
GGATTATGGGAGATGAGATCAAAGCAGGGACACCAGTAAGAAAGCTAACGGAGCTCTCCCTCCAAGAAAGAGCTGTATTTGGTGAGGGGGGGATGATGGCGATTGCAGAATATTTTAAGAATTAGAAGGGAAAGGACTTGGTAATGGGTTGGAATGGTAAAAAGCTGAGAGGAAAAGAGGAATCAAAGATGACCCCCAGGGCGCCTGGGTGGCTCAGTTGGTTAAGCGACTGCCTTCGGCTCAG
>NW_027885904.1:0-244 GCF_054177405.1 Leptonychotes weddellii | reverse complement strand
TGTCGCAGGCTCCTTCCAGGGCATCGGTTGAAGGGGCGCTGTGGGCTGGAATTCCTTTCCTGTCCGGCTTCCACCCTGCTTTAAGCCCCGGTTTTCTGCAGCTTCCGAGGGCAGCCTGGGCTCCTGGAGGCGATGTGGCCGTGGGTCTGTCCCCCTCCGCTGGCGCGGGCATCCCCCGGCTGGTTCAGGCCCCAGTGGGCAGCGCTGCCTGTCGCATCTACCTCTTGTTGCGGTGACTGCAGCT
>NW_027885903.1:0-244 GCF_054177405.1 Leptonychotes weddellii | reverse complement strand
TTCTTTCCCCATGCCGAGACTTGGGAGTAGAACCTTAAAAGCTTGCTGAGCAGCGTTCATCTAGCCTGTCATGTGTTTCTGTCCCCATAGTGAGGAGACATTACAGAAGCTAACTCTTCACCATGGAAAACATGGGAACGTTATCACAGCCACTTCCGTCTAGCCCATGGGGCTTTGGTCTTTCATCCTTAGAGTCACTAGTCTCCTTTTCATCTTTGATGTCAGTTCCGATTATTTGGCATCA
>NW_027885902.1:0-1638 GCF_054177405.1 Leptonychotes weddellii | reverse complement strand
ACACAAGAAAAAATATAACTAGGTATGAGGATAGATGCTAACTAGACTTATTGTGGTGATAATTTTGCAATATATACAAATATCAAATTATTATTTTAAACACCTGAAACTAACATAATGTTGTATGTCAACTATACCTCAATTAAAAAACAAGATATAAAACATATTTCCAGACAATTTTTATTGTAATTACTTATCTCAGAATTTTATTTGTCCTAAGAGAGTAGAAGACCAGGAGTAAGTAGTGATCCTAAAAATCAGTGCAATACCTAACCTATTTTTCCTCCTGAAATTCTATATTGGGAAAGCAGAGTTACTTTCTTCTGAAAGTGAATCTGGGGACAATGTATTAAAATGGTTTTCTTGGCATTCACAAAGCTGGGAACAGAATTTCAGTGGGAATCAAGCTGTTCTCTAAACACAGCCAAGAAAGAAAATTTGAAAAGGGGTCAGGGGTATGCAAGGTGATATTTTATTGGGTCAGAATTCATATTATGACCGTATACACTCATAGCTGAGCAATCCCAGTTCCTGTGCATCAATAATAATGTTTGCAGAACTTTACAGACTGCTTTACAGAGTGCTTTCTCATGTATTGCTCCATTTGACCCACCTGATAAAACTGTAAGATAGGCATATTTCATGATCATTTTAAAGATAAACTTTTTATTGATGTGTAATATACATAGATAAAATGCACATATATAGAGCTCGAAGACTTTTCACAACATGAAAACATCCACATAACCATCGCTCAGGATGAGACTAGTAACACTGACTACATAACAGAAGCCATCATCATGTCCTTCCTAATCACTCTCCTTCCCCAAATACAACAACTGTCTGACTTTGACACCACGGCTTATTTTGTCTGGTTTTAAATTTTATTTAGGTTGAATCATGACATTTGTACTCTTTTGTATCTTACTCTTCCACTCCAAATTCGTGTATGTTCTTTTGTGTAGCTGTATAGTTTACTCTAAATATAAGATAGTGTTCTGTTTTATAAATATACTGTTTTATAAATATACCGTATATATTTATAAAATATATACCATGTATATATTTATCCATTTATCATTTGATGCACATTTAGATTGTTTCAAGTTTTATCTATTATGAACAGTGTTTCTGTGAACTACTACATGCATTTTGTTGAATACATGGGTAAATTTTTTTAAGTTTAGACTGGGTCTTGCCCAGTCTAGTGCATGTAAATATTCATATTTAGTAGATCCCGCCACAAAGGTTTCCATAGTGATTGTATTAATATATACTGACACCAGCAGCATATGAGATTCCAGTTGCTTCATACTCACACTAACACTTGTCAAAATTTTTAGTCATTTGGTTTGTTTTTAGTGATGCCTCATTTTGTTTTTAATTTGAGTTTGTCTAATAACTAATGAGATTTTCAGCTATTAAGATATAAGCCATTTTGGGATGCCTCGGTGGCTCAGATTCTTAAGCCACGGGCTCTTGGTCTTGGCTTAGGTCATGATCTCAGGGTCATAAGATCAAGCTCCACATCTGGCTCCTTGCTCTGCATGGAGTCTGCTTGTCCCTCTCCCTCTATTCCTCCCCCATTCTCCTGTTCTCTTTCTCTCTCATAAATAAATAAAATCTTAAAAAAAAAAA
>NW_027885901.1:0-244 GCF_054177405.1 Leptonychotes weddellii | reverse complement strand
TGTCATTTTCTTTTTTTTTTTTAATTTTGCAAATGTGTTTAAAATCAATACATACATTTAGGTATAGATATGTTTTGAATTAGTTTTGAGTACAGTATGAGGTAAGACTTACAGTTAATTATCCTTCCAAAATGGATATTCGGTTCCAGCATCATTAATTGAAAAGACATTGTCTCCCCACTTTGCCAACTTTTTTTTTTATTCTTATGTTAATCCCCATACATTACATCATTAGTTTTAGATG
>NW_027885900.1:0-244 GCF_054177405.1 Leptonychotes weddellii | reverse complement strand
TTGGCTCAGGTCATGATCCCAGGGTCCTGTGATGGAGTCCCACAGGGAGATCCCCGCTCAGCGAGGAGTCTGCTTCTCGCTCTCCCTCTGCCCCTCCCCTCTGCTCATGCTCGCTTATGCTCTCTCTCTCTCTCAAAATAAATAAATAAAACCTTCTTAAAAGTTTTAAAAAGAAGAAAAGTGAAATTTAAGGCAAAAATAAAGTTAAAAAACAAAGAATGATCTATGTCATTAATCATCAGGA
>NW_027885899.1:0-244 GCF_054177405.1 Leptonychotes weddellii | reverse complement strand
TGTTTTTCAGAGTCCATCGTCTCTCATGGTTCGTCCACCCCTCCAGAAAATCCGCATATAACTTTTGAATCCCCCCCTCAAAACTACCAATACCGTACTGTTAATTAGAAGCCTTACTGATGACATAAAGTCTATTAACACATATTTTGTACGTCATATGTATTATATGCTGTATTCTTATTATAAAGCAAACTAGAGAAAAGAAAATATTATCAAGAAAATCATAAGGAAGAGAAAAACATTT
>NW_027885898.1:0-244 GCF_054177405.1 Leptonychotes weddellii | reverse complement strand
TAGATGAGTCATGCAGAAAACTCTGAATGCCCCATCAATTTCAAAAGTCTGGGAAATGCCTAACACTCATAGGATTTAACCTTCCTGGGGCACCTCGAGATTTCAGGTAAAGAAAAGGAACTTCCATTGGGAAATCTATTAGTTGACATGAATTGAGAGATTTTTTAAAGCTATTTTTGTTGCAATATCTGTCATTATTGAGCTGTCCACATAAAGTAAACCCTAGCCCAAGGATTGTCCATCT
>NW_027885897.1:0-244 GCF_054177405.1 Leptonychotes weddellii | reverse complement strand
CCACCATCTTTGCCATTGGCGTCGCCTCAGCCTGGTGGCCGCCCCGGTGAGGTACTGCTCGGTGCCATGTCCGCCTCTGGGGATCCAGACCGGGCCCCAGGTGGCCAGGATAGCCCCGTGGGTGCGGCGGGGGTGTGGGCCCCGGAGGCCGGAGGCGGCAACGGGGTGGCCCTCGAGTCCGGGCCCCCTGGAATAGAGGTGGCCCTCGAGTCCGGGAGCCCCGGAATGGAGGTGGCCCTCGAGT
>NW_027885896.1:0-244 GCF_054177405.1 Leptonychotes weddellii | reverse complement strand
TTTGACGTGAAGATTAGCATCCGTATGCAAACTTTATGTACTCTGTGTGTGTGCACGCACACGGTTTCTTCCCTTGCTTTTATGTTTAGAGCTCCTGCCCTACCAACTGGTCACACGAGCATGTATTTTCTTGTAGGTTTCTTTTTCCCCAGATACTAAGTCCCTGGGCCTTTCTTCTGGGGCTTTAAAGTTCACTACGCTCCTCCAGTTAATACCAGTAGGAGGGCCGATGCCCACTTCACAG
>NW_027885895.1:0-244 GCF_054177405.1 Leptonychotes weddellii | reverse complement strand
GGGAGTCTGCTTCTCCCTCTCCTTTTGCCTTTCCCCTGCTCATTCTCTCTCGCTCGCTCTGTCTCGCACAAATAAATAAAATCTTTTAAAATCTCATATTAACTAATTAGAAAGTGAAAACACACATGACAAAGTCACAAGAACTTCATATAAGACAGAATTATAAAATGATGCAATTATTAAAAAATAAGGTAATCAGGGGCGCCTGGGTGGCTCAGTCGTTAAGCATCTGCCTTCGGCTCAG
>NW_027885894.1:0-244 GCF_054177405.1 Leptonychotes weddellii | reverse complement strand
CTCCCTCTGCGCTTTGTCCCGCCCCCCTGCTCGCACGTGTGCACCCCCGTTCTCTCTCTCCAATAAATAAATAAATCTTTTTTTAAAAAAAATAAATAATGTATACAAACCAGCCAGGGCAGTGCATGGTGCACAGACGTGCTGGACGGCAGGTGTATTAGTGGCCCCTTCACACCCTCTTGGCAAGCTCTGACCTCCCTGCCACAGGGAAAGCCCTCCAGCAGCACCCCCACCTCTGTGTGTG
>NW_027885893.1:0-244 GCF_054177405.1 Leptonychotes weddellii | reverse complement strand
CAGCCAATGAACTCTCCTTTCAGAATATTTTATTAGGCTATAGTCGTTATTATATGATAGGATAGGATATATGATATTATTCCCTGGTGCCTGGTACAGTGCTTTGCACAAAAGTCAGTGATCTTTCGATAGCATGAAATGGTTGTGGGTCATCCTAACTAGCAACCGGCAGCTAGAATCACTAGTCCCCCAGTTTTGCGTGAGAATTATGGATTATTAACAATAATGCTTTACATCATGACTT
>NW_027885892.1:0-1638 GCF_054177405.1 Leptonychotes weddellii | reverse complement strand
GTGATAGTGGTGATGGGGTCGTGGTGATGGGGGTGTTGGTGGAGGTGGTGGTTGTAGCGATGGTGCAGGTGGGGGTGGTGATGGCGGTCGTAGTGATGGTGGTGATGGGGGTGTTGGTGGAGGTGGATGTCGTAGTGATGGTGGTGATGGGGGTGTTGGTGGAGGTGGTGGTTGTAGCGATGGTGCAGGTGGGGGTGGTGATGGCGGTCGTAGTGATGGTGGTGATGGGGGTGTTGGTGGAGGTGGAGGTCGTAGTGATGGTGCTGTTGGGGGTGGTGATAGTGGAGGTGGCGGAGATGGCTGTGGTGGGGAAGTGCTTCCTTCTCTGAATCTATTCCTCTGGCACAATGGAGGATAATGCAGTATCCCAACCTCAACTTCCTCCACTTTTCCTGGGAAGCAGGACTTTGAGTGTGAGGATTGTGCTTAACAGAATTCTCTTAAGGTGGATGGAAAGTTCCATCTAGGAGTTTAGGTACTTCTCTGAAAGCTCAGGCCCGGGGCAGGCCATACTACAGAACTCAGCCCCAGGAGGATGGGGCAGGGAGAGCCTGGGCACCACAGGGCCGAGAGTGTGTGAGCACCGTGAGGGCTGCAGTGGAGAGGATGGGTCGGGGCCCGAGACCACCCCAGGGTTTGGGGGACTGAGGCATGAGGGCCTACCGGGAAGTGCCTCTGGGGGGCTGGCTTGTGGCTTTGCTCCCCACTAGGAAGCAAACTAAGGTTAGAGACAGTGGCGTGCAGTTAATATCTAGCAACTGACCCTCTGAAAGAAAAGCATTGAAAAAGCTCCGATTCATAGTGTTTGCTGATTTCCGTGGTGTAAATACTCCTGTGATGGCTGATTTCAAGTTGCGCACGTGGTGTCACTGAATGCAGAGTCGGGAAGAGCCGGGCAGTCATGCAGCTGTCTAGTATTTCCGTCTTGCAGGAACAAAAGATGTAAATCACTTCAAGAGCAGAGATAATAGTGAAATGTAGGAAACGAACTGAGAAGTGATGATTTTTGAGTATTTATTACCTTGGCTTATAATGCAATGTATTTAATTGTAGGTTTATATAATTTAATTTTTAAATATGGCGGCATATAACCACTGGCTGGCACACTTCTTGGTCACTTCCAGTCGGTTCTCTCGCGGGATGCAAGCCGACTCCAGCACACTACCGAGGGCCTTTGCACGGGGGGCGGCCGTCTGCGCGGTTGGGGGGCTGACGGATGTCGGTGGGTCTCTCTGTTCTCCTCAGGCGGATGTTCCCATTCTTGTCGTTTACTGTGGCGGGGCTGGAGCCCACCAGCCATTACCGGATGTTCGTGGACGTGGTCTTGGTGGACCAGCACCACTGGCGGTATCAGAGCGGCAAATGGGTGCAGTGTGGAAAGGCTGAGGGCAGCATGCCAGGTAGGAGCGCCCTGGGGAGTGGTGGGCACTCTTTTTCACCGAGGCTGGGCGCCCCCTGGTGGATCCAGGAGGAACCCCCAAGCCCTTGCCCCCTATACCTGAGATTTAATTCCCCATCCCACCCTTATCCCCTCCCACTTCTCACTCCCATTCTGTCTGTCCTCTTTTCTCTATTCTGCGTTAGCCTGTCTTCTGCTCAGTCCCCTGCCCACATCCCCCCTTGCCCTGCCCCATCTGG
>NW_027885891.1:0-244 GCF_054177405.1 Leptonychotes weddellii | reverse complement strand
TCGAGATGATAATTCAGACAACCCTTGTGGACCATGGCCCTCGTTGTCTACATTATCCTGCGTTTTCTGTTTCATCTCACTCATTTGTCTTTCAGTATGCTGATGGATTTCCTCAAATGCCTTGTGATTCTTGTTAGACAGCCCCCAGTTAGGAATAAAGAACTGTATTGCTTACTATAGAGAGCTGGTGTGGTCTTCCTTTGCAGTTGTGTGGGTCTGTTTACCCAAACCAAGGCCTACTATC
>NW_027885890.1:0-244 GCF_054177405.1 Leptonychotes weddellii | reverse complement strand
ACTTGATAGGCCTTCAAATATACCAGCTTTCCTATCATTCTTCCTTGATTTTTTTTTTTTTAAAGATTTTATTTACTTATTTGAGAGAGAGAGAATGAGAGCACAAGAGGGAAGAGGGCAGAGGGAGAAGCAGACCCCCTGCTGAGCAGGGAGCCCAATGCGGGACTCGATCCCGGGACTCCAGGTCATGACCTGAGCCAAAGGCAGTCGCTTAACCGACTGAGCCACCCAGGCGCCCTATTTT
>NW_027885889.1:0-244 GCF_054177405.1 Leptonychotes weddellii | reverse complement strand
CATCACCACCACCACCACCACCATCACCACCACCATCACCATTACCATCCTCATCATCACTATCATCTCCATTACCATCATCTGCTAGCCATTGATTTAGATGTAAAGATTAATAGGACATTGTCCCTTTCATTGAATGTGGAGGGGAAAGTTAGCCAGTGTTTGTAATGTAGAGGACAGTGATAGATGCATTCTGTGAGAAGCTAAATGAGGGTGTTCAGTGTTCTTGACAGAACTAAATTCT
>NW_027885888.1:0-244 GCF_054177405.1 Leptonychotes weddellii | reverse complement strand
TAAAGTCATAGTGCACCTGCTCCCCGCTCCCGCGCTGGTGAGCTGTGCCGCCTCTCAGTTTTGTCAGCAGCATGGGGTCCGGGGTGAGGGATGGGGGCAGAGAAGAGAACCTGCCTCACGTGGTGACCTGGAACAGCAAGTGAGCTCCTGTCTGTGAGGTGATGAGCACAGGGCCAGGCACACACAGTAGGACGTCTGCATACATGTCAAATAATAGAAAACCTTGGCTTGAGAAGGATTTAAC
>NW_027885887.1:0-244 GCF_054177405.1 Leptonychotes weddellii | reverse complement strand
CAATCCCTTTTTTAAAAAACATTTTTATTTTTCATTTTTAGAGTAATATTCTATCCCTTCATAGTAGTTACCCTCATTTTTGGCATATATATATAAGTTGTTCTCTCTTTAAAATTTTGAGATAGTATCTTCTAACAGATCAAAATACACCCTAAATCTCTACTGTATGGTTTTTTTCTACTCCCCTGCCTGATCACATTGTCTCCCTTTTTTTTCTTTTTTTTTAATTCCTCTTCTTTCTTAT
>NW_027885886.1:0-244 GCF_054177405.1 Leptonychotes weddellii | reverse complement strand
TCTTTTTGTTTCCTTTAGTTCGGCATTGGCCTGGAGAGATAACAGCCTCGTCTTTATCTCCCAGGCCCATGCTAAGGAGGGTAACCTCTGGAATTGAATAAAACCTTTTATTCCAAGCTAGGAGAAAAGCAAAATAAGACATTTAAGACACCCTGAATTTACATTGTTGAGTTAAAAAGACGTAGCAGGAGGCTTTCACAGGATTCACTCCTTTGGGCAGGTTCCTACCTCCCTGGTTAGGGAT
>NW_027885885.1:0-244 GCF_054177405.1 Leptonychotes weddellii | reverse complement strand
AGCCCCATGAAGGGGCTGAGGGCCACTGCTGGCCCACTGGGGTCTTTTTTTTTTTTTTTTTTTAAGATTTTATTTATTTATTCATGAGAGACAGAGAGAGAGAGAGAGGCAGAGGGAGAAGCAGGCTCCCAAGGAGCAGGGAGCCCGATGTGGGACTCGATCCCAGGACCCTGGGATCATGACCTGAGCCGAAGGCAGACGCTTAACCATCTGAGCCACCCAGGCGCCCCCCACTGGGGTCTTT
>NW_027885884.1:0-244 GCF_054177405.1 Leptonychotes weddellii | reverse complement strand
TTCTGTTTACACATGGACATGTCTGTGTCCTAATTTACTCTTCTTTTTTTTAAATTATGTTAATCACCATACATTACATCATTAGTTTTTGTTGTAGTGTTCCATGATTCATTTTTTGCATATAACACCCAGTGCTCCATGTGGAACGTGCCCTCTTTAATACCCATCACCAGGCTAACCCATCTTCTTATAAAGATACGGGCCATAGTGGGATAGGGCCCACTTGAGAGACTTCATTTTAACT
>NW_027885883.1:0-244 GCF_054177405.1 Leptonychotes weddellii | reverse complement strand
TCCTTCAGGGCAATCGTTTTCCTGCCTGTGTTCTCTCTCTTTCTACCCAAAACAATGGCAGGCCATGTAGGTCGGACAAGGGGCCTGCAGGCATGGGGATCCCCACACAGAGCCGAGGACACACACCCTGGATGGCTGGGCTCACAGACGGGACCCAACGGAGGCGGGCACCTCCTAGAAAGTGGGGTCCCCCTAAACTGCCTCAAAGAGTGCGGTGAGGAGTGCCAAGCCCCACAGAGCCCCT
>NW_027885882.1:0-244 GCF_054177405.1 Leptonychotes weddellii | reverse complement strand
TAACATTTATTTACTTTTTTAATTAAATATATATGAAAGTTTTTCTAGAGCAGGTCTTCAAACTTTGGTAAAGTTAACACATAATGTCTCCATAGGTGTGTGAGCATAGTGCTTTACTTTATCTTACTTTTGTTTTTTTTTTTAAGATTTTTTTTTATTTAAGAGAGAGAAAACATGCGTGCAAACACAAGCGGGGGGAGGGGCAGAGGGAGAGGGAGAAGCAGACTCCCCACTGAGCAGGGAG
>NW_027885881.1:0-1638 GCF_054177405.1 Leptonychotes weddellii | reverse complement strand
CATATGGCCCTTCTTTTCACTACATCTGTGTCTTTGGGGTAAATACCCAGGAGTGCAATTGCTGAGTCATAGGGTAGCTCTATTTTTAATTTTTTGAGGAACCTCCACACTGTTTTCCCAAGTGGCTATACCAACTTGCATTCCCACCAACAGTGTAAGAGGGTTCCCCTTTCTCCACAACCTCTCCAACATTTGTTGTTTCTTTCCCTGTCCATTTTTGCCATTCTAACTGGTGTAAGTTGGTATCTCATTGTGGTTTTGATTTGAATTTCCCTGATGGCTAATGATGATGAACATTTTTTCATGTGTCTGTTAGCCATTTGTATGTCTTCTTCAGAGAAGTGTCTTCTCATATCTTCTGCCCATTTTTTGACTTGATTATTTGTTTTTTGGGTGTTGAGTTTGAGAAGTTCTTTATAGATCTTGGATGCAAGCCCTTTGTCTGTAGTGTCATTTGCAAATATCTTCTCCTATTCTGTGTATTGCCTCCTTGCTTTGTTGACTGTTTCCTTTGCTGTGCAGAAGCTTTTTATCTTGATGAAGTCCCAAAAGTTCAGTTTTGCTTTTGTTTCACTAGCTTTTGGAGATGTATCTTGAAAGAAGTTGCTGTGGGTGATGTCAAACAGGTTACTACCTATGTTCTCCTCTAGGATTTTGATGGATTCCTGTCTCACATTGAGGTCTTTCATCCATTTTGAGTTTATCTTTGTGTATGGTGTTAGAGAATGATCGAATTTCATTCTTCTGTATATAGCTGTCCAATTTTCCCAGCACCATTTATTGAAGTAACTGTCTTTTTTCCATTGGATATTTTTTCCTGCTTTGTCGAAGATTAGTTGACCATAGAGTTGAGGGTCCATATCTGGGCTCTCTATTCTGTTCCATTGATCTATATGTTTTTATGCCAGTACCATACTCTCTTGGTGATCACTGCTTTGTAATATAGTTTGAAATCAGGCAATGTGATGTGCCCAGCTTTGTTTTTCTTTTTCAACATTTCCGTGACTATTTGGGATCTTTTCTGATTCCATACAAATTTTAGGATTATTTGTTTCAGCACTTCGAAAAATGTCATTGGAATTTTGATTGGGATGGCATTGAAGGTATAGATTGCTCTGGGTAGCATAGACATTTTAACAATGTTCATTCTTCCGATCCATGAGCATGGAATGTTTTTCCAACTTTTGGTGTCTTCTTTAATTTCCTTCTTGAGTGTTCTGTAGTTCCTAGAGTATAGATCCTTTACCTCTTCGGTTAGGTTTATTCTGAGGTATCTTACGGTTTTTGGTGCTATTGTAAATGGAATTGTTTCTCTAATTTCTCTTTCTACAGTTGCATTGTTAGTGTATAAGAAAGCAACTGATTTCTGTGCATTGATTTTGTATCCTGCCCCATTTCTGAATTGCTGTATGAGTTCTAGTAATTTGGGGGTGGAGTATTTTGGGTTTTCCACATAAAGTATCATGTCATCTGCGAAGAGAGAGAGTTTGACTTCTTCTTTGCCAGTTTGAAAACATTTTATTTCTTTTTGTTGTCTGATTGCTGTTGCTAGGACTTCTAGTACTATGTTGAACAATAGTGGCGAGAGTGGGCATCCTTGACGTGTTCCTGATCTTAAGGGAAAGGCTCTCAGCTTTT
>NW_027885880.1:0-244 GCF_054177405.1 Leptonychotes weddellii | reverse complement strand
TAGATAGCCGGGACAACACACTCAAAGTATTTCTCACTGGGCCTATGATATTACTTGGCTAGGAAATCTGTGTTTAAATCATGAAACCAAACACTTTTTATGATTATTAAATAATTCCAAACTAAATAAGGAGAAAAAAATGTTTGTTTTTGAGTTAATTAATTCATACTCCCATTTCTCCATTTCTGACGGATTAATTCATTGGCTTTGCATTCAGAGTTTTGTTGTTTTACTTTGAGTGTCT
>NW_027885879.1:0-244 GCF_054177405.1 Leptonychotes weddellii | reverse complement strand
TTTTCTGTTCTCCAAGGCTAGAGCCTCTGTCACTTTGATCCCTCCCTTTCCTATACTTACATGTGTCACTGAGTCCTATCTTTTCCTTCTTCTAAATTTCTCTTGAATTTGCCCTTTCCCCTCCTTTTGGACCCATTCTCCCATTCTTAGCTTCAGTGACTCACAGCTTAATCGAAGAGCAATGGCACCCTCCCTCCTCTAGCCTCCCCAGGCCACACGATGTCCAGACACCACATCAATCTTC
>NW_027885877.1:0-244 GCF_054177405.1 Leptonychotes weddellii | reverse complement strand
CACTCGTCATCAACTGCAGACCCAACAGGAAGAGAGGCCCTTGCGCGTGGATACTACTTTACTACCCCAGAAGGAAGAAAGGCTTTCCTCCTCCCCCAGCAACAGCCCAGCCAATCAGAGACAATCACAACTCAGCCAATGAGAAGGCACCATACTTCTAGCTCCCAGTGTATTCCAATAGGCTCTTTGTTTACAACAGGCCTCCCACTTCCCCCATCTTCTCTAAAAGAGCTGTCCCCTCCTT
>NW_027885876.1:0-244 GCF_054177405.1 Leptonychotes weddellii | reverse complement strand
TTTTGGTTTTTGTTTTTTGTTTTTCCCCTCTACTCTGCATTAGTGCACTAGTCACATTGCCATAGAGTGATCCTCCAAAAAAGATAAATCCTGGGGCACTTGGGTGGCTCAGTGGGTTAACATTTGACTTTGGCTCAGGTATGATCTCAAGGTCCTGGGATTCATTCCCCACATCAGGCTCCATGTTCAGTGGAGAGCCTGCTTCTCCCTCTTTTCTGCCCCTCCCCCCGCTCATGCTCCTGTG
>NW_027885875.1:0-244 GCF_054177405.1 Leptonychotes weddellii | reverse complement strand
CCTGGTTGAGATCTTACCTTCCCCTGACCTCCAACAGGGAAGTACATTATCAAGTATTTGAATAAGGTTTCAACTTCTGTCCTGAAAGATCACACATTAATCCATAGTTTACATTAGGCCCTATGCCCCCCTTCTGAAGAGTATCCCTTATTCTAGAAGAATAAGGTGCCTATGTTTGCCATTTTAGGAGTAGAAACTTTTGAAATGTTCAGATGACATACTTCAGCAACTTTTTACCTTTCCT
>NW_027885874.1:0-244 GCF_054177405.1 Leptonychotes weddellii | reverse complement strand
ATCAGACTCCATGCTCAGCGTGGAGTCCACTTGAGACTCTCTCTCCCTTGCTTTGCCTCTCCCTCCACCCATGTGCTCTCTCTCTCTGTAAAATAAATAAAATTTAAAAAAAAGAAAAATACAAACTACCAAAATTCATTTAAAAAAATAGATTCTCTGTATCTATTAAAGAAATTGAGTTTGTAGTTAAAAACCTTCTCACAAACTCCAGTTCAAATGGTTTCACTGGTGGAGTCTTTTTTTT
>NW_027885873.1:0-244 GCF_054177405.1 Leptonychotes weddellii | reverse complement strand
GAAAGAAGACCATCTAGAGAATGGAGGGAAAAAAATTTTTTTTCTTCCAATCTGAAAAAGAACTTGTATCTAGAATGTATAAAGAACTAGAACAGGGGCACCTGGGTGGCTCAGTCGGTTAAGCATCTGCCTTTGGCTCAGGTCATGATCTCAGGGTCTCGGGATGGAGCCCAGAGATCAAGCTCCCTGCTCAGTGGGGTGTCTGCTTCTCCCTCTCCTTCTGCCCCTCCCCCCTGCTCCTGTG
>NW_027885872.1:0-244 GCF_054177405.1 Leptonychotes weddellii | reverse complement strand
AGCCTGGTGATGGTTATTAAAGAGGGCACATTCTGCATGGAGCACTGGGTGTTATATACAAACAATGAATCATGGATCACTACATCAAAAACTAATGATGTAATGTATGGTGATTAACATAACATAATAAAAAAACAATTATTTTATGACAACTGTAAGGAAAGGTATATGTTTTTTCTCACCACATACACAAACACAAAACCAGATATCTTAAAGCAGATGTGAACAACTTACAACCCAAGGT
>NW_027885871.1:0-1638 GCF_054177405.1 Leptonychotes weddellii | reverse complement strand
TGTGATCCAGTAGTTGTTTATCTCTCTTTTTCTCAGTTTCTTTATTTTCCATCATTTGGTCTTCTATATCACTGATTCTGTCTTCTGCCTCATTTATCCTAGCAGTTAGCACCCCCATATTTGATTGCACCTCATTAATAGCCTTTTTGATTTCAACTTGGTTAGATTTTAGTTCTTTTACTTCTCCAGAAAGGTTTTCTCTAATAACTTCCATGCTTTTTTCAAGCCCAGCTAGTATCTTTAAAGTGATGATTCAACTCTAGATCCGATATCGTACCAATGTCCGTATTGAGTAGGTCCCTGGCAGTCGGTACTACCTCTTGTTCTTTTTGTTGAGGTGATTTTTTCCATCTTGTCATTTTGTCCAGAGGAGAATAGATTAATGGGAGAACAAAATGCTAACAGGGTAACAATGTCCCAGAAAATATACTCTAAACAAATCAGGAAAGACCTGAAGCAGGGGGAAAAGAAAGGGAAAGAGAGAAAAAAGGAAAAGAAAAAAAGAGAAAAAGAAAAAGATAAAAACAAACAAAAACAGAACAAACAAAACAAAAAGAATATGATCAAATATGATCAAGCTGGTACATAGATCAGTGCCACACCCTAGATTTTGGGTGTATTTTGGTCTGTTAGAAGAAAGTGCCTCCCAAAATTTTAAAGAAAGAAAAACTTATATATGTACAAAAATAAGGGTTGATATGATGAAGGGATGGAATATGACTGTAAAGATGGAAATTATAAAAAATTTTATGAAAGGAATTGATAAAAAGTTGTTTGAAAAAACAAAGAAGAGGATTTAAAAAAAAAGGGAGAGAATGTGATCAGGCAGGGGAGTAGAACAAAACCATATACTAGAGATTTAGGGTATATTTTGATCTTTTAGAAGAAACTATCTCAAAATTTTAAAGAGAAAACAACTTATATATATATGCCAAAAATACGGGTAACTACTGTGAAGGGATAGAATATGACTCTAAAAATGAAAAATAAAAATGTTTTTTTTAAAAAAGGGTTTGATAAGATGTTGGTTGAAAAAGGGAAAAAGAAAAATTCCAAAAAAAAAAAAAAGACAGTTAAAAAAAAATTAACTTTGAAAGACTAAAGAATCATGGTAAAAAAGCCATGAATTCTACGTGCAGTATTCCCCTAGCATTGGAGTTCTGCCGTTCTCACTGATTGGTAAACTTGGTCTTGGCTGGCTGTTCTCGCTGATCTTCTAGGGGAGGGGCCTGTCGCCGTGGTTCCCAAATGTCTTTGCCGGAGGGGGAATTGCCCTGCCCTTGCCCGGTCCTGGCTAAGTAATCTGCTCAGGTTTGCTCTCGGGAGCTTTTGTTCCCTGCGAGCTTTCCGTACAGCTTTGGAGACCGAGAGTGAAAATGGCGGCCTCCCAATTTCCGCCTTGGAGGAGCTGAGAACTCGGGGCCCCGCTCCTCAGAGAAAATCCATCAGTCACTCCCGTCTCCCCGGTCTCCGGCTGCACTCCCTGCTCACCCGGCCTGTGACTGAGCGTTTCTATCTCTGGCACCCGACCCCGGGTGGAGTCTCCAAACCCAGCAGATCCCTGTGGTGCACTCCCCCGCCGCTCCTCCCAGGGGAAGAAGGGGAGTCTCCCCGGATCTGCCGCTTGTTGGGTCCCTG
>NW_027885870.1:0-244 GCF_054177405.1 Leptonychotes weddellii | reverse complement strand
CTTTATTTTGTAATTTCTTTGAAGATTTATTTATTTATTTATTTTAGAGAGAGAGAGAGAAAGCGCACACAGGGGAAGGAGTAGAAAGAGAGAAGCAGGCTCCCCGCTGAGCATGGAATCCCACACGGGACTCCATCTCAGGACCCAGAGATCATGACCTGAGCCAAAATCAAGAGTCAGATGCTTAATCAACTAAGACTCCTAGGTGCCCCATAAGTTGGTTCTTTCAAAGACTGATATAATT
>NW_027885869.1:0-244 GCF_054177405.1 Leptonychotes weddellii | reverse complement strand
CGATTTAGAAAACCATAACACTGGGGCGGCCTGGGTGGCTCAGGTTAAATGTCTGCCTTGGGCTTAGGTCATGATCCTGGAGTCCCGGGATCAAGCCCCTTACTGGGCTCCCTGCCTAGCAAGGAGCCTGCTTCTCCCTCTGCCCCTCACCCCGCTTGTGCTCTCTCTCTCTCTCAAATAAATAAAACCTTAAAAAAAATAATAATAACGCTAAAAAAAAGATGTGATGATAGTTATGCCAATG
>NW_027885868.1:0-244 GCF_054177405.1 Leptonychotes weddellii | reverse complement strand
TTATGTTAATCACCAAACATTACATCATTAGTTTTTGATGTAGTGTTCCATGATTCATTGTTTGCGTATAACACCCAGTGCTCCATGCAGTGCGTGCCCTCTTTAATACCCATCACCAGGCTAACCCATCCCCCCACCTGACAAGTGGTAGTTTCTTAAAGGTTAGTTCAAATGTGGAATCTGAAGCCACATTAAACTTTTCTACTCTGTTTCATTAAAATCTGTTGGTCTAGTTTGCACTTTG
>NW_027885867.1:0-244 GCF_054177405.1 Leptonychotes weddellii | reverse complement strand
TGTGTTGGGACATGGTGAGCCAGGCATGGGGTGCCCCAGGCTGCACCTGTTCTCCCTGCCTTCCTCCCCCAGGCCTAGTAGTAAGGACAACTGAGAAAAACCTCTCCACTTGGACCCCTTCTGTCATCTGTCACTCACACAGTAATATCCTCGTGCTACTGGGATTCCAGGACGGACCTCCAGAAGCCTTCCCGGGACAATGATGGAAATTACCAGAGACTAGACACCGGGCAAGGACAAACCT
>NW_027885866.1:0-244 GCF_054177405.1 Leptonychotes weddellii | reverse complement strand
CCTATGTTACAGTTTAGCAAACCAGTCTCAGATGTCCCTACCAACGCAAGCTTCATCACAGGCACATTTTAGCAAACCAGATATTATGGCTGATGTCATGCTCTACATTAAACCCAACAAATTATAATGATTTTGAACCTAGGTTGTAAAATACAAAGCTCATTATCAATTTCAATAGATGAGGTTTCTTTCTAGTGATCCATTTTTGTTCTATCACATATGTAATGTAAAATGCTGAATAGTT
>NW_027885865.1:0-244 GCF_054177405.1 Leptonychotes weddellii | reverse complement strand
GTGCCCAGATCCTACAGATGCAGAATTTCCCACTCACCAGGAGGACAGGAGGACAGGAGGGCCAAGCAGCTACTCCGACTTCCTTCTCTCGTCTCCCCGCTCTGTCCTCAGCCACGGCTGGGGCCTCGGAGCTACCGAGAGTGCATTCGACCCACTTCCCCTGTGCTTCCCACCCAAGCAAGAATCTCCCCACAGCCCCAGGCAGGGCACATCCCCCACATTGTGGCAGGGAGTCCACCTCCCC
>NW_027885864.1:0-244 GCF_054177405.1 Leptonychotes weddellii | reverse complement strand
TTTTTTCATGCTGGCAGCCAATTTTCTCTGAATTATTTATCTGTGGTGCGATTTTTGTAGTAAATAAAGTTTCCATATACACAAGGACATTTTCTGGGCCATCTGTTTGGTTTCACTGGTCTACTAGATTATACTTTGTCTATATCACAGCATTTTATGTACTGTAACTTTGTGAGTAATATTCCTACTTTGTGAGTATGTTCCTACTTTATTAAAAAATTTTTTGGCCCTTAGCTTTTTTATA
>NW_027885863.1:0-244 GCF_054177405.1 Leptonychotes weddellii | reverse complement strand
CACAGGGTTCACATCTTGAGCACAGATTCCTACTGCCATGATCATTGCTGTGTGTGCCCAAGTTCCAGGCCAGGACCAGTAACAACATCTCAGAATTCTGACCTCCTGTCCCCTCAAAGTCACCTCTTGCGGCAGTGGGCTTTTAGAAGCTGCATGCAGCTCCTGGCAAGCCTCCTATGAAGACTTTGTAAATGTCAAAGAAGAACAAACAGATTTTCCCAAAGCAAACTGTTTTCCCCATTTT
>NW_027885862.1:0-244 GCF_054177405.1 Leptonychotes weddellii | reverse complement strand
TTTAAATCCTCTTCTTTCTTTTTTCAAACAACTTCTTATCAATTTCTTTTATAAAATTTTTTATAATTTTCATCTTTACAGTCATATTCCATCACTTCATCATATCAATCCTTATTTTTGTACATATATAAATTTTTCTTTCTTTAAAATTTTGAGACACAGTTTCTTCTAACAGACCAAAACACACCCAAAATCTAATGTGTGGCACTGATCTATGCACCAGCCTGATCGTATTTGATCATAT
>NW_027885861.1:0-244 GCF_054177405.1 Leptonychotes weddellii | reverse complement strand
CGCCGGCAGCCGGATGGTGTGTGTTGCTGGCAGGTCTGCCTTCCCCATCTGACTGTGGCCTCCTCGAGCACGGGAACATGACTGATCTTTCTCTCTGGGCCCAGAGCCCTGCACATGGCCTGGCGCTAGGTGGGGACATCTGCTGAGTCACTGGAAACCGACATCCCAGAGGACAGGACAGGGGGGCGCTTCCTGGTTGCTGTCCAACAGCCGCTGGGCCTTGAACCTCTCTCCAGCGTCTGTT
>NW_027885860.1:0-1638 GCF_054177405.1 Leptonychotes weddellii | reverse complement strand
ACAATGGTAGACAATGGTAGGCTTGAGTCTGCACTTGAGTCTACCAACAATGGTAGAAACATTAGATTGGCACCAGAACTATCCACAGAGACCTGGCAGGGTGGAAAGGACTGGCATGATATATTCAGAGCACTAAATGAGAAAAATAAGCAGCCAAGAATACTATATCCAGCTAGGCTGTCATTGAAAATAGAAGGAGGGATAAAAAGCTTTCAGGACAAACAAAAACTAAAAGAATTTGTGAACACCAAACCAGCCCTACAAGAAATATTGAAAGGGGTCCTCTAAGCAAAGAAAGAACCTAACTAAAAGTAACATAGACCAGAAAGGAACAGACACATTATACAGTGACAGTCACCTTACAGGCAATACAATGGCACTAAATTCATATCTTTCAATAGTTACTCGGAATGTAAATGGGCTAAATGCCCCAATCAAAAGACACAG
This sequence comes from Leptonychotes weddellii, assembly GCF_054177405.1. Classification (NCBI taxonomy): domain Eukaryota; kingdom Metazoa; phylum Chordata; class Mammalia; order Carnivora; family Phocidae; genus Leptonychotes; species Leptonychotes weddellii. Next base: position 1,191 of record NW_027885860.1, on the reverse strand, counting down.
GGTATCAGATTGGATTTAACAAGACCCATCGATATGCTGTCTGCAAGAGATTCATTTTAGACCAAAGATACCTCCAGATTTAAGGTGGGGGGGGCGTGGAAAACCATTTATGATGCTAACGGACATCAAAAGAAAGCTGGGGTGGCAATCCTTAGATCAGACAAATTAGATTTTAAACAAAGAGTATAATAAGAGATGAGGAAGGACATTATATCATATTTAAAGGGTCTATCCAACAAGAAGATCTAGCAATTTTAAATATCTATGCCCCTAACATGGGAGCAGCCAATTATACAAGCCAATTAATAACAAAATCAAAGAAACACATTGACAATAATACAATAATTGTAGGGGATTTTAATGTGAAATGGACACATATATGTCCATATATGAAATGGGCAGATCATCTAAGCAAAAGATCAACAAGGAAATAAAGGCTTTAAATGACACACTGTACCAGATGGACTTCACAGATATAGTTAGAAAGCAACAGAATACACATTCTTCTCTAGTGCCCATGGAACATTCTCCAAAATAGATCACATCCTGGGTCACAAATTAGGTCTCAACCAGTACCAAAAGATTGGGATCATTCTCTGAATATTTTGGACCACAATGCTTTGAAACGAGAACTCAATCACAAGAGGAAAGTTGGAAAGAACTCAAATACATGGAGGCTAAAGAGCATTCTAATAAAGAATGAATGAGTCAACCCAGAAATTAAAGAAGATAATGGAAACCAATGAAAATGAAAACACAACAGTTCAAAATCTTTGGGATGCAGCAAAGGCAGTCCTAAGTGGAAAGTATATAGCAATACAAGCCTTTTTCAAGTAACAAGAAAGGTTTCAAATACACAACCTAACCCTACACCTAAAGGAGCTGGAGAAAGAACAGGAAATAAAGCCTAAACCCAGCAGGAGAAGAGAAATAATAAAGATCAGAGCAGAAATCAGTGAAATAGAAACCAAAAGAACAGTAGAACAGATCAATGAAACTAAGAGCTGGTTTGTTGAAAGAATAAGATTGATAAACCTCTGGCCAGACTTATCAAAAGAAAAGAGAAAGGACCCAAAGAAATAAAATCACGAATGAAAGAGGAGAGATCACAAACAACACCAAAGAAATACAATTATAAGAACATATTATGAGCAACTCTATGCCAGCAAATTAGATAACCTGGAAGAAATG
>NW_027885859.1:0-244 GCF_054177405.1 Leptonychotes weddellii | reverse complement strand
TAATGCTGGCCTCATAGAATGAGTTTGGAAGTTTTCCTTCTGTTTCTATTTTTTGAAACAGCTTTAGTAGAATAGGTATTATTTCTTCTTTGAATGTTTGGTAGAAATCCCCAGGGAATCCATCAGGCCCTGGACTCTTGTTTTTTGGGAGGCTTTTGGTCACTGCTTCAATCTCGTTACTGGTTATTGGCCTATCCAGGTTGTCAATTTCTTCCTGTTTCAGTCCTGGGAGGTTATAGGTTTC
>NW_027885858.1:0-244 GCF_054177405.1 Leptonychotes weddellii | reverse complement strand
TTTTTCAAATTTCAAATCTTTTTCAAATTTGAAATTATTTTCCCTTTTTTTTATTATGTTATGTTAATCACCATACATTACATCATTAGTTTTTGATGTAGTATTCCATGATTCATTGTTTGCATATAACACCCAGTGCTCCATGCAGAACGTGCCCTCCTTAATACCCATCATTAGGCTAACCCATCCCCCTACTCCCTTCCCCTCTAAAACCCTCAGTTTGTTTCTCAGAGTCCATAGTCTC
>NW_027885857.1:0-244 GCF_054177405.1 Leptonychotes weddellii | reverse complement strand
AGCATTTTGGCAGCCATGTAGAAGTAGGCAAGTCACCTGTTTTCACATCCTTAAAAAGTGCTGGTCGACGTGACTTCCCCAGGCTTCCTATGATTGTAGCACACGGGTATACCCTCCTTTCCTTAACTGGGCCCCTCTTTTTCTCATCCCCCTTCCTATTCAAAATATACACGGTGGCGGCATCAGATAAAAAGAAGATTCTTTTTTTAAATAGCTGCAGGAGGGGCTGGGCTCGCCTGTGAGT
>NW_027885856.1:0-244 GCF_054177405.1 Leptonychotes weddellii | reverse complement strand
GCGGAGAGGGTGGGGGACACTGACTGCGGAGCTGGGACAGTGATGCGCGAGACGTCTGCTCTGCAGGGGAAGATGGGAGCTCCTCGTCACTCCAGACTGCTGCTGGGCCTCAGCAGGGCTCCCCAGCCAGGCAGACGCAGGCCCACGAATTCTGCCAGAAAAACCACGACCAAGTGCTGCTTTGTTCCCCACCTGAGTACTTCCTGCTCACTCGCTGCCCACACCCTGATCTCCTTCCCCGCTC
>NW_027885855.1:0-244 GCF_054177405.1 Leptonychotes weddellii | reverse complement strand
TCCACGTGAGATGTGGCTTTTAGGGGCACCGGGAGCTTTGTCCTCGTTCAGACCTGGCTCTTGGTCTTCTTTGCTGTGTGACTCTGAGCAAGTCACTCCACCTCTCTGGGCCTCAGTTCCTCCTGGGGAAATGGGTACCTGAGACCGACCACGTGGACATAAAGTATACAGAGCTTGGCAAACAGCTATTTGTACTTTGCACCATACCTGACAAGAAAGCGGAGTGCCAGGCTGTCCAAGATGG
>NW_027885854.1:0-244 GCF_054177405.1 Leptonychotes weddellii | reverse complement strand
CCTCCAGGCTGGGCTGAGGAAGAAAAGGGAGCAGCCCGTTCGTGAACCATATGAACCGTGGCATTCAGGGAGATGACGTTTATGGAAAGCGACATTGATCCCTTGGCCCTAGAGAAAAAGCAGAGGGCATCCCGATCCCCGGGCCCAGGAGAGAACAAAAAGTGAGGGCTCCTGCCACCACCACCATGTGGGGCCCAGCACTAGGGTCTCCCCCTTGGCACAGGCCCAGGTTTGCAGAAGCTGG
>NW_027885853.1:0-244 GCF_054177405.1 Leptonychotes weddellii | reverse complement strand
TGATGCTTATCTTTTCTTTTCTTTTTTTAGAAAGAGAGGGAGAGGGTGTGTGGGGGGGAGGTGGGGGTGTCCAGAAAGGGATATAGAGAGAAGGAGAGAGAGAGAATCTTAAGTAGGCTCCAAGCCTAGGACAGAGCCTCACTCGGTGCTTGATTTCATGACCCTGACATCATGACCTGAGCCAAAATCAAGAGTCAGAGGCTTAATCAGCTGAGCCACTCAGGCGCCCTGGATTGATTCTTAT
>NW_027885852.1:0-244 GCF_054177405.1 Leptonychotes weddellii | reverse complement strand
TTGGAAGAACAAATATTGTGAAGATGTCAATGCTACCTAGAGCACTCTACACATTCAATGCAATCCCCATCAAAATACCATCCACTTTTTTCAAAGAAATGGAACAAATAATCCTAAAATTTGTATGGAACCAGAAAAGGCCCCAAATAGCCAGAGGAATGTTGAAAACGAAAAGCAAAGCTGGCGGCATCACAATTCCAGACTTCCAGCTCTATTACAAAGCTGTCATCATCAAGACAGTATG
>NW_027885851.1:0-244 GCF_054177405.1 Leptonychotes weddellii | reverse complement strand
GGTCTTCTAGAAACCTCTGAACTCTGTACGTGGATGCTTCACACGACAGGTGTTTGTAATGCCTGTTTTAGCTCAGCATAATTACTGTTTTGTGAAAGTGTTCTTTTTCTTACATAAAGAAGGAATTACACCGTGATACACCACGCAAGGGCTGAATCAATTGACCAAGGCACAGAGGATTACTCGAGTACAACACAGGTCCCTAAGGCAGAGAATAGACTTTATGGACATCGCTTTGATTCTC
>NW_027885850.1:0-244 GCF_054177405.1 Leptonychotes weddellii | reverse complement strand
TGCCCCTACCTAAGAATATGTTCACAATGAACAGAGACTCACTGCATTTTTACCAAATTTAATCTATTTTTGGAAACATAATGTTTATAATGGATTTGTAATTCCTTAATCCATGCCAAGTGTCATCAATATGTCATGGCCAGATGGATTCTAAATGCCAAAAGAAAACCAATTGCTAGAGCTAAGTACACATGATATAGTTTAGATTGTTAATAACTGGGGAGTTTGATGACCATGGGCATTC
>NW_027885849.1:0-1638 GCF_054177405.1 Leptonychotes weddellii | reverse complement strand
GCAGGGAGCCCGATGCGGGGCTCGATCCCAGGACTCCGGGATCATGACCCGAGCTGAAGGCAGACGCTTAGCCAACTGAGCCACCCAGGTGTCCCAAATTTTCAGTTTTTTAATCGTAATTTCTGGGTTTGTGCCTTATGTAGGAAGAAAAAAAAGGTCTTAATTCTCCCGCGTCTTCTTGGTACCTTGTCCTGGTTGCGTCATCTACAGCAATCCGGGAGGAACAGATCCTTTTACTCAGGGCTGTTGGGAGGACCTCCGGCCCCACCCACCCCATCTTGCATCAGAATCCCCATTTTACCAAGCTCCCTAGGGGGATCCACCTGAAGACCGAAATCAGAGAAACGCAGCTTTGCGTTTTTCCCTGTTAGGCAGCGGTCCGACCCTACAGGATGGATGGATGGACGGGCACTTTCTCAGCTCACCCGAGGTTCACTAGGTGGTGCATGGGGATTTTTAAACGATGCTGAAGACTCAGATTTAAATTCAGAAAATGGTGAAGACCAGACTGGACTTGCTGGTCGCTCAGCTAGGAGGGAAAAACGAGGCTTCGAGCAGTGATCCCAGAATGCTTGGTCCCGTCCTCTGAATGCTTTATGCTCTTCTGGCCCTTGGTTTCAATGTCTTCACTGGCTGAACCCGGTATTTTCTTCCTGATAAGTGCCGTGGACAGGAGCAGAACCTGACGGGGTGCGATCAAGCTCTAGAACTTTCTGGGAAGATCAGCCTCGCCAGGATGGGCCCCATCTGAGCTGGTGCTGGCCATCGGCTGGTCACCCTCATTGCCCGGGGCGGCGACCAGCGCCGGAGCCCTACCCATCTGTCACGCAGAGCCTCCCGGGGGGCAAAGACGGAGGAGGAGACCCATGGCAGCCCTCCTTGGGCAAGAAGAAGAAATCAGGAATTCTTATTCCCTCCCAGCTGGTCACACATCACGAAGGGAGGACCGTTCTGTCTATTCCTGTGAGCAAGCTCCCTTCGGAGTGGTTTGTGCAACTGATTTGATGAGGCTCCCGATTCTTCAGACAGATTTCGGAGCCCTCGGCGTTCAGGTGGGTGTTGGTCCTTTCCGGGGAAGCTACTGCTCAACGAGCTTTAATCACTTAATCCAGTGTCCCAGAACCAGAGGGCCAGCCAAGGGAGTGGCCTATTGTCTTGGGGGATTGAACAGCTCAGAGGCTGGCTCCGGTTTGGTAAACAGGTGGAGCCCAAATGGGGGCTTTCCGACAGATAGGCTGGCCCCCGCCCCGGGGCTGCATTTATGAAGCCCGACTCAAAAGCAGTCAAGGGCTGGAAGGGGGAGGAGGAAAGCCTTCTCCAGGCTGAGAAGGCTGTTGCAAAGCTATTGCACACCCTTTACTTGGAGCCCCACTCAAGTAGCCGATGCGGACCAGCTCTTTTCCTCTTCCCTCCCCACCCCCAAGGCGGGAGCTTCCTCCCCAGCTTTATGGGGTGCGACTTGAACCAGCTCTTCTCCTCACCACCCAAGGCGGGAGCTTCCTCCCCTTATAGGGTGCGACTTGAACCAGCTCTTCTCCCCCCCCAAGGCGGGAGCTTCCTCCCCAGCTTTATGGGGTGTGACTTGAACCAGCTCTTCTCCCCCCCACCCAAGGCGGGAGCTTCCTCCCCAGCTTTATG
>NW_027885848.1:0-244 GCF_054177405.1 Leptonychotes weddellii | reverse complement strand
TTTCCTCATTTGCTATGTGCTAATCCATACTGGCCTTCCTTCAGTTTTTTTTTTTTTTTTAATGATTTTTTTTTTTTTTTAAAGATTTTATTTATTTATTTGAGACAGAGAGAATGAGAGAGACAGAGAGCACATGAGAGGGGGGAGGGTCAGAGGGAGAAGCAGGCTCCCTGCCGAGCAGGGAGCCCAATGCGGGACTCGATCCCAGGACTCCAGGATCATGACCTGAGCCGAAGGCAGTCGC
>NW_027885847.1:0-244 GCF_054177405.1 Leptonychotes weddellii | reverse complement strand
TGAGCCGAAGGCAGTCGCTTAACCAACTGAGCCACCCAGGCGCCCTGATTTTTTTTTTTTTAAAGATTTTATTTACTTATTTGAGAGAGAGAGAATGAGAGCACAAGAGGGAAGAGGGCAGAGGGAGAAGCAGACCCCCTGCTGAGCAGGGAGCCCAATGCGGGACTCGATCCCGGGACTCCAGGTCATGACCTGAGCCGAAGGCAGTCGCTTAACCAACTGAGCCACCCAGGCGCCCTATTTT
>NW_027885846.1:0-244 GCF_054177405.1 Leptonychotes weddellii | reverse complement strand
GATTAACCCTAGAGAATGCCACCATCACCACCGAATTCCAGGCACGGGGCATGTGGGTGGAAAGTATATTTTAGGCCAGTGACTCATGCTAAGTTGCTTCCTCCAGTCCCTAAATGGGACTATTCTATGTCAAGCTATCTCAGGCTCGGGCTGACAAAAGCAGAGGGATAGGGAACCTAGTGTTGCTGTAAGCTGTGGGTCAGGATACATGAATATATACACTGCTTGTATAACTTGACCAAGT
>NW_027885845.1:0-244 GCF_054177405.1 Leptonychotes weddellii | reverse complement strand
TTTTATCTCATAATTATCTTAATAGTTAGAAAATCTTTGGGGACGCCTGGGTGGCTCAGTCGGTTAAGCATCTGCCTTGGGCTCAGGTCATGATTCCAGGGTCCTGAGATTGAGTCCCACATCAGGCTCCTTGCTCAGCGGGGATCCTGCTCCTCCCTCTGCCTGCAGCTCCTCCTGCTTGTACTCTCTCTCTCTCTCTCTGGCAAATGAATAAATAAAATCTTTTTTAAAAAAAAAAGAAAAG
>NW_027885844.1:0-244 GCF_054177405.1 Leptonychotes weddellii | reverse complement strand
AGGACAGTAGTTATCCACAGAGAAATCTAGCACTTCACTCCAAAATCCTATGGTTCTGTGCCATGATTATCTATAAGGTACTGCCAAAGGCCCCATAAACAAAATCTGTATTTGACACTGACACTTTAATTATCCTTAGATCTGCTGGTTCATTATGGACCAAGTGAAAGAGCATCTTGCATGGCAGCCTAGACCTGTTCTGGAGGCTTTTCTTGCTCTGTGTTCATTCAAAATTTTAAGTTTT
>NW_027885843.1:0-244 GCF_054177405.1 Leptonychotes weddellii | reverse complement strand
TCATTGTTTGTGTATAACACCCAGTGCTCCTTTCAGTACGTGCCCTCTTTAATACCCATCACGAGGCTAACACATCCCCCCACCCCGCTCCCCTCTAGAACCCTCAGTTTGTTTCTTAGGGTCCATAGTCTTTCATGGTTCGTCTCCCCCTCCAATTTCCTTCCCTTCATTTTTCCCTTCCTGCTATCTTCTTCTTCTTTTTTTTTTTTTTTTAACATATAATGTATTATTTGTTTCAGAGGTA
>NW_027885842.1:0-244 GCF_054177405.1 Leptonychotes weddellii | reverse complement strand
AGAGTCCAGCCTCCGATGAAGCAGGAGAGAAAGAAGCCAAGTCTGATTAATACCATAAACCATGTCTTATCAGTGGTCCCTGTCGCCCTTCTTGTACAATCCAGAGGAATATTTTTATCAACTATTTTGTAAATGCAAGTTTTTTAGTAGCTCTAGAAACATTTTTAAGAAGGAGGGAATCCCACCTCATCCCATTTTTTAAGTGTAAATGCTTTTTTTTAAGAGGTGAAATCATTTGCTGGTT
>NW_027885841.1:0-244 GCF_054177405.1 Leptonychotes weddellii | reverse complement strand
GTTTCTCAGACTGTAGATGAAAGGATTTAACATTGGGGTCACTGTGATGTACATCACAGTTATCACTGCATCCTTTAGGCTGTAACTAGTTAGAGGGCGAAAATACATGCCCATGACTGTCCCATAATACAGAGAAACAACTGTGAGGTGGGAACCACAGGTAGAGAAGGCTTTGAGCACACCCTTGGTGGATGGAACCCGTAAGACTGTGGAAAAGACCCGGACATAGGAGATAATGATGCAT
>NW_027885840.1:0-244 GCF_054177405.1 Leptonychotes weddellii | reverse complement strand
TTTTTGTAAAATGGGAACTAAAACCCAAACAACAAAAACAAACCGTACCCCATAGGACTTTTGAAAGAATAAAGTACTTGGTAGCACAAAGCTACATTACCTGGACCTAACAAAGTACTCACTAAATATTCGTTAAACTTGAATGTGCTAGGAGAAATTTCTTGAAAACTAAAATTGTATCACTTCCTTGCTTTACAAACTTGCGGGCTTTCTGCTCTGTCTTAAATGTGAAGTACAGTGGTTT
>NW_027885839.1:0-244 GCF_054177405.1 Leptonychotes weddellii | reverse complement strand
CTGCCTTTGGCTCAGGTCATGATCCTGGAGTCCCTGGATCGAGTGCCGCATTGGGCTCCCTGCTCGGCAGGGAGTCTGCTTCTCCCTCTGACCCTCCCTCCTCTCATGTGCTCTCTCTCATTCTCTCTCTCAAATAAATAAAATCTTTAAAAAATACGTATTTTTTAGACACCCAGAATAAAAACCAGCCAAAATGTCTCATACAACACTTGAGAAACCACTTACCAATTATATACTCAATAAT
>NW_027885838.1:0-1638 GCF_054177405.1 Leptonychotes weddellii | reverse complement strand
ACACCCAGTGCTCCATGCAGAATGTGCCCTCCTCAATACCCACCACCAGGCTAACCCATCCTCCCACCCCCCTCCCCTCTAGAACCCTCAGTTTGTTTTTCAGAGTCCATCGTCTCTCATGGTTCGTCTACCCCTCCGATTTCCCCCGCTTCATTCTTCCCCTCCTGCTACCTTCTTCTTCTTCTTCTTTTTTTTTTTTTCCTTAACATATATTGCATTATTTGTTTCAGGACATCTCAATAATTTTTACATTTCAGCTGTAAAATGAATAAGGTCTGAATATTGAATGTAAAAAAATAAAAATACATTTTTACAAACAAGGGAAATTACTTTATTAAAATCACTGAATGTATTCAATTTAATCAGGTTTTACAGTTCAACAGTCACTTTTCATTAAATATAATAGAGCTGGAATATATATGTTCTGAAAAGCTATACAGTGATCAATATAATTTTATTTTAGCATTATGGGACAGTATTTAGGCATGCAAAGTACTTTAATTTCTTTTTTTTTTTATTAGGTTCAATTAGCCAATGTACATCATTAGTTTTTGATGTAGTGTTCAATAATTCATTAGTCGCATATAACACCCAGTAATTTCGGACACAAAATCAAAGCATTCATGTAATTCACCATAGAATTTAAAATGTAAAACACACAGCTCCTCATTTCCTCCCCAAACCCATTAAATATACTCTAAATACACACTATTTTCTTTGCATGGAAATACAGAAATGACCTCTTTATCCTTATAAGGTGCTGTCATGCATGCTCTTCATAGAGAATTCTTTGGTTCAACCGAACCCAGGTTATGAATCAGTGTGTCATGGAGAAAATACTACCTACCTTCCTTCCTACCATCCCATTTTAAAAAATACTCAATAAAGTGAATTATGACCATCTAGCATCTTTACAAAGAAAACTGTCATGTGTCTTATCTAAAGGGACCTCATTAAGTATTTTTACAATGGTCATTTCTTAACGCTGATGTAGCTTCAAATGAAATATACTTTCAAATAAAAATTTTTTTTCAAACATAATCCTTAAATTCAGATTCAGGCTGCTATTAAATTGCCTCAGAAACTTACAGCTGTTTCCAAATTGGAAACGTTAATTTCTTTTTGGTAAAGGGAACAGAGTGAAGCAATCTGGTATGACATATTATAAACCTTAGTTCTCCATTTATAATTTATGATATTACTTTCTCAACTTTAGGACAAAACTTTTCTCAATAAAATTTTTGGTGAAATATATGGCCAAATTAATATTTATAACCCTTATCTGATCTGGTAGATTTATTTATTTATTTATTTATTTATTTATTTATTCCAACTTTTTTTTTTTAATTTCATTATGTTAGTCACCATACAATACATCATTAGTTTTTGATGTAGTGATCCACGATCCATTGTTTTCGTATAGCACCCAGTGCTCCATGCAGTACGTGTCCTCCTTAATAGCCATCACTGGGCTAACCAATCCCCCCTCCCCCCTAAAACCCTGTTTGTTTCTGAGAGTCCATAGTCTCTCATGGTTCATCTCTCCCTCCAATTCCCCCCGCCCATTTTTCCCTTCCTTCTCCTAATGTCCTCCATGTTATTCCTTATGTTCCACAAATAAGTAAAACCATATGATAA
>NW_027885837.1:0-244 GCF_054177405.1 Leptonychotes weddellii | reverse complement strand
TTACACAATTCACAGCACTCACCATAGCACATAACCTCCCCAAAATCTATCACACAGCCACCCCCCACCACTCCAGCAATTCAGAATCTGTATACCAGAAGGGACGGGGCATGTAGGCGGGGAAAGTGAATGATTTTAGGAAAGATGACTAGGCCCTCAGGAGGACAAGTGGAGGTAAGACAGTTTGGGACAGAATTTGAGGGGGGGGTGTGGAGTCGACACTAATGTCTCCTGTTACAGGAGA
>NW_027885836.1:0-244 GCF_054177405.1 Leptonychotes weddellii | reverse complement strand
GGGTTTAGATTTTATTCTAGTTTCAGTGAATGGATGTTGAAGTGTTTTTTTTTTTCCTGGTAGTCTTTGGGAGGACAAAAGTCAACAATATCAAAGCATTTGAACTATTACATAGAACTAAAGATTCTATTTCCACGAATTTATCCTTAGGAAGGAATCCAAGCTTAGTCTATGCATATTTAATTATAAGAATATTAATTACAACACTATATACAATGGAGAAATATTCAAGCTGTATCTAATT
>NW_027885835.1:0-244 GCF_054177405.1 Leptonychotes weddellii | reverse complement strand
GTATGTTAAATATTTCTGACCAATATCTTTTTTTTTATTTACCAGTCTTCTTGAATAGTGACTACAGAATAAGAACATTAAATATTATACATGTTATTATACAGTAGTGCCCTAAGGATTGTAAAAGATTGTAAAGTTATTTAAGTCTGTGCTGAATGACTCAAGAGAGCTCTACTTTTTTTTTTTCTGTTCTTTATAGGTAGCTATCTTCCTCCTCAGTCTGAAATCATTTTTTGCTCATGTT
>NW_027885834.1:0-244 GCF_054177405.1 Leptonychotes weddellii | reverse complement strand
ATATCAGAATCGGGTTATTTTAAGATTGAAAGAAACCTTAAAAAGAGCATTTCAGTCACCACTATAGATAAGGAAACTAAAGACAATGAATTTGCCCAAGATAAGAAACAGATGAAACACACTTAGACATTATTATAAGAGATGTATTGTAGTCGATGACTTTCACACAAATCTTCCTCACCAGCCAAGGAGCCATTTCCCAATAATTATCATCACACTTCTTACCTTTTGGCTTTCAGCACGT
>NW_027885833.1:0-244 GCF_054177405.1 Leptonychotes weddellii | reverse complement strand
CCCCTCTATCCATCTAGGAGATTAGGATTCTTTCCCTCACTCCCCGAAATCTGTATGATGCTTATATTGGATTTTCCAAAGCCATAGTCAGTTCCAACTGGATGCACAGAATTTTAAAGGTGTCTGAGGACGATGTGGCTTTGCTATCTGGTGGTGCAGAGACACAGAGGTGAGGCATGGACAGGACAGCGAGGCCATGCGGCGCATGCGGAGAAGCACAGAAAAGCAGCCAGATGTCCCCTGG
>NW_027885832.1:0-244 GCF_054177405.1 Leptonychotes weddellii | reverse complement strand
AGGTGGAGGAAAAAGACAAACAATGGAAAATGTGAGTGAAAAGTTAGGACATATAAAGACCTATCTTAAGAGGCCCAACATAAAAATAATAGAAATCTGAGGATGAGAGAAGTGAGAAGATGTAAGGAAAAAATTATTGAATAATAGAGGAGAATTTCCCAGTACTGAAGAGAGAATAAGACCTACAGCTGTCCCAGAAATGTTCCATTAAAAAAATTTACTCTCAGCTTTTGTGTACAAGTCT
>NW_027885831.1:0-244 GCF_054177405.1 Leptonychotes weddellii | reverse complement strand
TCCTTCTTCCCCCTTCTCTTTCGCAAGTATACCTTTATAATCTATTCATTCTCCTAATTATCACTTTTTCTTATTCTCTCAAATATTTACATTCATACATATACAAACCTTCTGTGAGTTTATTCTCATAAAGCCCTGTTCTTATGCATAATACACTTTCAGAATTTGCAATTACCGTTTCCTACATGTACATTCATTTCATGTCAGGCTCCACCATATGCTGAAAGTGTCATAGAATCAGGAC
>NW_027885830.1:0-244 GCF_054177405.1 Leptonychotes weddellii | reverse complement strand
CCTGGTTGAGATCTTACCTTCCCCTGACCTCCAACAGGGAAGTATATTATCAAGTATTTGAATAAGGTTTCAACTTCTGTCCTGAAAGATCACACATTAATCCATAGTTTACATTAGGCCCTATGCCCCCCTTCTGAAGAGTATCCCTTATTCTAGAAGAATAAGGTGCCTATGTTTGCCATTTTAGGAGTAGAAACTTATGAAATGTTCAGATGACATACTTCAGCAACTTTTTACCTTTCCT
>NW_027885829.1:0-244 GCF_054177405.1 Leptonychotes weddellii | reverse complement strand
TCTGGCTCAGTACAGCCATTCTCCTATCTTTAAACAGATATGCTAAAGTAAAATATTAGTCAGGCATCTGATCTAGAATTCAACCTAAAGGAGGTGTCAGCATTACTTAATTATTAACAGAGTTGCTGAGACAGCTATGTCAGTCACAATCTCTGGGCATAAAGGAATTATCTGCCTGTTAGAGCAATGGTTACTGAGAGAGCAAGATGATTTTAAAGATAGGCCCAGACTCTCCATATCCAAC
>NW_027885828.1:0-244 GCF_054177405.1 Leptonychotes weddellii | reverse complement strand
TTTTCAGAGTGACATCCTATCTCTGGACTGGGGGTGATGTTCTGTATCTCTTGTCCTTTCATGCTTCGTCTTGGGTTTTATGTTGTATGTTTTCAGTGTACCTATTTTGAAGTGATCCATCCAAATCTGGGTTAGCCAATAGACAGTGTACATTCTACATCCTGTCCAGCTGCATTTATTTATTTATTTATTTATTTATAAATATTTTATTTATTTGAGAGAGAGAGCTCAAGCTGGGGTGGGG
>NW_027885827.1:0-1639 GCF_054177405.1 Leptonychotes weddellii | reverse complement strand
CCCCCTATTAGACCCTCTGAAAACATGGTTATCCATCGTACTTGTGGTAAGGATGAACTAATCGAGTGGGTGGGAAATGGAAATTCATCGCCTATGGAGAGAGGATTCCTCACGAAATCTCTGTGAAGTGGTCCCTTATCCCCATTTTGAAGATAAAAAGACACAAGCTCAGAAAGGTTAAGGAACTTGTCTGAGGACACACAGTGTTAGAGTTGGAACTTGAACCCAGGACTGTGGGACTCCAACGCCTCGTGTGCATAACCACCCCACTAGAAGGCCAGTGTGGAGGGGCTCCTGCGTGGCTTGGTTAAGTGTCCAACTCTTGGTTTGGGCTAAGGTCATGATCTCAGGGTCCTGGGATCAAGCCCCAGGTTGGGCTCCATGCTCAGCGGAGAGTCTGCTTATGTTTCTCTCTCCCTCTCCCTCTGCGCCTCCCCACTGCTTCCTCGCGCACTCTCACTCACTCTCTCAAAACAAATAAATAAATCTTAGAAGGCCAGTGTGGAAACTTGGTGCTCCTGTTACCAGCTGGCCAGGCAGAGCCACTGATAAATCATGGAGTGAGCAAAGCATGCTTTCTTTGCCCTCCCACCTTCTAGCAGCCTCCACACTCCTGTGCCTGAGCACCCAATGCTCTTGTGTTACTCTTTGCCTGGCCAAAGAAGAAAGCCCTGCCTGACAATATATCAGAGACGTTGACCTATATTTTAAAAGGATCCTCTACTTCTTATAATCAAAATTGTCAATCCCTGCTCTCACACCCCACAACCAATCCACCAGAAAATCCCCTTGCGTGTATATTCAAAATATATCCAGAAACTGACAACTCCCTCCTGCCTCCATCACTGCCAGTCTGGTCTGTCCTCTCACGCCTGGATTAATACAATAGTCTCCTTGCTGGTCTCTCTACTTCACTTCTGCCCATGCTCCTGTACTAATGATGCCTTCAGTCACTCTAGCAGCATTTCAAGTGCTCCGTAGCCATATGTGGCTAATGGCTTTCTTATTGTCTATTATCATTACAGCAGACAGATTGATCCTTTTGAAATCAAAATCAGGTCATGTCTGCCCAAGCCCTCCCATGGCTTGTTTCAGAGTAAAAAGCAAAATTATTACAATGACTTACAAGTTCCTGCTGATCTGGCTCTGGCTACCTCTCCTTGTCACTCTTTTCTCTTCATCTCCTCCCTTTCTCTCCTTCACTCATGTGGTTCCACCTTGCCATGTGCCATTATTTGATAGTGCTGAGCTTAATCCTACCTCAGGACCTTTGCATGTGCTATTGTCGCTGCTGGATTGCTTTTTCTCCAGAGATGCTCAGGGCTTCTTTGTCCACCCGATTCAACTCTCTGCTCAAATCTCTGTTCCACCTTAACTGAGACGCCCCTCTGACTGCTCAATTTAAATAGTACATACTCCCCATTGTTGCCTCACACTCTGTCCCTCTACCCTGATTTGATTTTCTCCATAGCAACTGAAGTGTTATACATGTGTTTGTTTATGTGTATATTTAGCTGTATGAGTGCAGGGACTCTGTGTTAGTTTCTGAAGCATCTCCAGAACAAAAAACAGGCCATATCTCTGGCATTTTGGCACACATTGGATGCTCAACAAACATTTGCTGAATGAATAGTAAAGT
>NW_027885826.1:0-244 GCF_054177405.1 Leptonychotes weddellii | reverse complement strand
CGATTTAGAAAACCATAACACTGGGGCGGCCTGGGTGGCTCAGGCTAAATGTCTGCCTTGGGCTTAGGTCATGATCCTGGAGTCCCGGGATCAAGCCCCTTACTGGGCTCCCTGCCTAGCAAGGAGCCTGCTTCTCCCTCTGCCCCTCACCCCGCTTGTGCTCTCTCTCTCTCTCAAATAAATAAAACCTTAAAAAAAAAAATAATAACGCTAAAAAAAAGATGTGATGATAGTTATGCCAATG
>NW_027885825.1:0-244 GCF_054177405.1 Leptonychotes weddellii | reverse complement strand
TATGAGGAGTACTTACTGCTGCCTCTTTAGAACATACACTTCCCAGGGAGGAAGAAGAGACAGAGTTTGGACCGTTTATTTAGATGCTAAGAGCTGAATCACAGGTTAAAAATAATTCCAGTTATGTTACTGGTTTATTAAGTGCATTTGCTAAATTTTTACATCACATAGTATATTTAAATTACATTAAATTTTAGGGTTTTTTTTCTTTAAAAAGGCAAAAATAATCCTTATGTAAAAGAAT
>NW_027885824.1:0-244 GCF_054177405.1 Leptonychotes weddellii | reverse complement strand
GCAGAAAAATTATACCTAAACCTAGACTAAAGAAAAATCCAAACAATTTAAAATTTTTATTTGGCTACATTAATTCCATACACATTCATAGGATACCTTTCTATGTGCTATACTCACAGTGCTAAGCAAACAAGGATGATTATGGCAAAGTACTTTTTTCACAAAAATTTCAAATCATAATAAATCCAATGAAAAAGAATATTTACCTTAATTCTGGTTTAAAAGGACTATATAATGGTGGATC
>NW_027885823.1:0-244 GCF_054177405.1 Leptonychotes weddellii | reverse complement strand
CCCCTCTATCCATCTAGGAGATTAGGATTCTTTCCCTCACTCCCTGAAATCTGTATGATGCTTATATTGGATTTTCCAAAGCCATAGTCAGTTCCAACTGGATGCACAGAATTTTAAAGGTGTCTGAGGACGATGTGGCTTTGCTATCTGGTGGTGCAGAGACACAGAGGTGAGGCATGGACAGGACAGCGAGGCCATGCGGCGCATGCGGAGAAGCACAGAAAAGCAGCCAGATGTCCCCTGG
>NW_027885822.1:0-244 GCF_054177405.1 Leptonychotes weddellii | reverse complement strand
TGAAATGATTCCTCTTGATTTTTGGCCAATTTGGGCTTTAGTACGAGTGGTGATCAATACTATGGAAAACGGGGATAAGTTATCCCCAGCTGAGGTTGCTAAGGAAACCACCAACTCTTTACATACATATGAACTAGACAATGAGACTTTAGAAAAGGCTAAAACTGAAAGTAAAAAAATTTTCAAGGCTTCACAGTCCCGGCCGTTACCCACGGCCCCTCCACTTCCAACAGAGGACCCTGCT
>NW_027885821.1:0-244 GCF_054177405.1 Leptonychotes weddellii | reverse complement strand
TCTGTGGCCCAGCATCAGCCTCCCGTGGCCCAGCATGTCTCCCGTGGCCCAGCATCAGCCTCCCGTGGCCCAGCATGTCTCCTGGGGCCCAGCATCAGCCTCCCGGGGCCCGGCATCAGCCTCCCGTGGCCCGGCATCAGCCTCCCGTGGCCCAGCATGTCTCCCGTGGCCCAGCACCAGTCTCCCGTGGCCTAGCATCAGTCTCTCATGGCCTGGCATCAGTCTCCCGTGGCCCAGCATCAGC
>NW_027885820.1:0-244 GCF_054177405.1 Leptonychotes weddellii | reverse complement strand
TTCATAGCAGCAATGTCCGCAATAGCCAAACTGTGGAAAGAGCTGAGATGCCCTTCAACAGATGAATGGATAAAGAAGATGTGGTCCATATATACAATGGAATATTACTCAGCCATCAGAAAGGATGAATACCTAAATTTTACATCAACATGGATGGGACTAGAGGAGATTATGCTAAGTCCAGCGGAGAAGTCAATTATCATATGGTTTCACTTATTTGTGGAACATAAGGAATAGCATGGAG
>NW_027885819.1:0-244 GCF_054177405.1 Leptonychotes weddellii | reverse complement strand
CCTGGTTGAGATCTTACCTTCCCCTGACCTCCAACAGGGAAGTACATTATCAAGTATTTGAATAAGGTTTCAACTTCTGTCCTGAAAGATCACACATTAATCCATAGTTTACATTAGGCCCTATGCCCCCCTTCTGAAGAGTATCCCTTATTCTAGAAGAATAAGGTGCCTATGTTTGCCATTTTAGGAGTAGAAACTTATGAAATGTTCAGATGACATACTTCAGCAACTTTTTACCTTTCCT
>NW_027885818.1:0-244 GCF_054177405.1 Leptonychotes weddellii | reverse complement strand
CTGAATTATTCTTCAATTCCTTCATTCAGTAAATATTTATTAGGAGCTTACTATTCTCAAGTACTCTTCTGGGCACTGGGTGAAAAAACAGACTCTAAGTCCCGGCCCTCAAGGCGTTTATAATATGGGGATATGGCTCCCACCTAGACAAGTAAATGAATGAACACATAGTGAGTGTACCGAGGGGGGATGAAAACTGGAGAATGGAACAAAGAAGAGGACAGACAGTGATCATTTCATTAGG
>NW_027885817.1:0-244 GCF_054177405.1 Leptonychotes weddellii | reverse complement strand
TGCAATTGCTGGCTTCTAGGGCAGTTAGATATTTAGTTTTTGGGGTTTTTTTTTTAATGAATGAATGAATGAATGAATGAATGAATAAAGATAAATTGTTTTCCAGAGTAGCCACCTACAATCTGTGAATGATCAAGTTTCTACTTATCCTTGCCAGTATTTAATGTTGTCACTATTTTTTATTTCAGTCATTCTGTAAGGTGTGTAGTGATAACTTAGTTAAATGTTCATTCCTTTGATGGCT
>NW_027885816.1:0-1639 GCF_054177405.1 Leptonychotes weddellii | reverse complement strand
CCCCCTATTAGACCCTCTGAAAACATGGTTATCCATCGTACTTGTGGTAAGGATGAACTAATCGAGTGGGTGGGAAATGGAAATTCATCGCCTATGGAGAGAGGATTCCTCACGAAATCTCTGTGAAGTGGTCCCTTATCCCCATTTTGCAGATAAAAAGACACAAGCTCAGAAAGGTTAAGGAACTTGTCTGAGGACACACAGTGTTAGAGTTGGAACTTGAACCCAGGACTGTGGGACTCCAACGCCTCGTGTGCATAACCACCCCACTAGAAGGCCAGTGTGGAGGGGCTCCTGCGTGGCTTGGTTAAGTGTCCAACTCTTGGTTTGGGCTAAGGTCATGATCTCAGGGTCCTGGGATCAAGCCCCAGGTTGGGCTCCATGCTCAGCGGAGAGTCTGCTTATGTTTCTCTCTCCCTCTCCCTCTGCACCTCCCCACTGCTTCCTCGCGCACTCTCACTCACTCTCTCAAAACAAATAAATAAATCTTAGAAGGCCAGTGTGGAAACTTGGTGCTCCTGTTACCAGCTGGCCAGGCAGAGCCACTGATAAATCATGGAGTGAGCAAAGCATGCTTTCTTTGCCCTCCCACCTTCTAGCAGCCTCCACACTCCTGTGCCTGAGCACCCAATGCTCTTGTGTTACTCTTTGCCTGGCCAAAGAAGAAAGCCCTGCCTGACAATATATCAGAGACGTTGACCTATATTTTAAAAGGACCCTCTACTTCTTATAATCAAAATTGTCAATCCCTGCTCTCACACCCCACAACCAATCCACCAGAAAATCCCCTTGCGTGTATATTCAAAATATATCCAGAAACTGACAACTCCCTCCTGCCTCCATCACTGCCAGTCTGGTCTGTCCTCTCACGCCTGGATTAATACAATAGTCTCCTTGCTGGTCTCTCTACTTCACTTCTGCCCATGCTCCTGTACTAATGATGCCTTCAGTCACTCTAGCAGCATTTCAAGTGCTCCGTAGCCACATGTGGCTAATGGCTTTCTTATTGTCTATTATCATTACAGCAGACAGATTGATCCTTTTGAAATCAAAATCAGGTCATGTCTGCCCAAGCCCTCCCATGGCTTGTTTCAGAGTAAAAAGCAAAATTATTACAATGACTTACAAGTTCCTGCTGATCTGGCTCTGGCTACCTCTCCTTGTCACTCTTTTCTCTTCATCTCCTCCCTTTCTCTCCTTCACTCATGTGGTTCCACCTTGCCATGTGCCATTATTTGATAGTGCTGAGCTTAATCCTACCTCAGGACCTTTGCATGTGCTATTGTCGCTGCTGGATTGCTTTTTCTCCAGAGATGCTCAGGGCTTCTTTGTCCACCCGATTCAACTCTCTGCTCAAATCTCTGTTCCACCTTAACTGAGACGCCCCTCTGACTGCTCAATTTAAATAGTACATACTCCCCATTGTTGCCTCACACTCTATCCCTCTACCCTGATTTGATTTTCTCCATAGCAACTGAAGTGTTATACATGTGTTTGTTTATGTGTATATTTAGCTGTATGAGTGCAGGGACTCTGTGTTAGTTTCTGAAGCATCTCCAGAACAAAAAACAGGCCATATCTCTGGCATTTTGGCACACATTGGATGCTCAACAAACATTTGCTGAATGAATAGTAAAGT
>NW_027885815.1:0-13041 GCF_054177405.1 Leptonychotes weddellii | reverse complement strand
CTGACTGCTATCACTCACCCTGTTTTGTGTTCATCATGACATATACCTCTGTGTAGGAAATAAGCTAGTTTATTTATTTCATTTTATGGTTTATTCTTTCTGGCTTCCCAGAAAGATGATAAATTTTTGAGGGCAGTGATCGTGTTTTCCTGGCTTGCCACTGTATCCTGATCATAGAATAGTCCCTGGAACATAGTAGTTGTTCAACAAAAAATTGTTGAATGGATAATTAGTTACCTAGGCATGTTTCCTAATTATATTCCTGTCATAAACATATGTCTGCCTCTTGATTGGAGAGTTTCACCCTAATTATAGGTTCATCTGAATATACTGAAACAAATGATGCCTGCTATTCCTCAGCTGCTCATATTTTCATGGAGTAGCTTGAATTATTCTTAAGCCTGGGCTGCTATCATGTGTAAAGCTGTATATTGGTGAATAAGTCTGGCAATGTCATCTCTTGGATATCATGGGAAATGCCAGAATGATGGTAGGGCCCAGCATAGATGCCACTGACTGAAGCCCATATATATGTAGTCATCTGAAAATCAGGGCTGTGTCCTTCCTTCCTACTCCTCCCCCTTCCATCAGCCACATCAAAAATCTTCCTTAAACATTTCAGCACAATCTATCCTTCAGGATATGGACCTTTCTAGTCTGGAAGAACAAAGGCAACAAGTAACAGATTCTGTCTAGTGGCTCTCCCCAGGGTAGCTGGAATTTAATTTCAATAAAGCAGATGACTTCTTAGGGAGGGCAAGCTGAGCTATTAATTCATGGGAAGGAAAAGAGGAGGTTAAATGTGGGGCTGTCAATCTGAGCAATGCCCTTGCAAGACAGATGATACCATCTTCCCTTTTCAATAGCCTTCCTGGCATCTAATTTGCATGAATTGTGAGATAACACTCAGCTCTGTCTCATTTGCAAATCTGGAAACATAAGGGACAGACACTGCGGCCTCCAATAGTAAATCCAGAAAGTGCAGCGAGGTTAACTCTTCTCATTTAGAGACAGAAATGATACGCTGGTCACCTCTTGGATAGAAAAGAAGGACCTGTGAAATTATAGGGATATCTTCTTCAGTAAACACTGTTACACCCCTGAAATAACACAGTCAGATAAATAAATTGACTTTCCAAATTGAGGGTGTCTGCAGAAAACCACTCCTTAATGAATGAATACAATTCTTATCAAGCAAAAGCACAATCAGCAGGGTTGACAGTCATGGCGTCATGATATTTTTGAAATAGTTACCAAAAAATTTTTGTTATTTTGTTTTTGTATTTTCTGTTCCTCATTTGGACTGCTAGATCTGTTGCATTCATGCATATGCTACATGTTTAAGCAATAAAAACCCATTTCCATAAAAAAGGAAGCCAAGAAAACCATAAGTTTTCACAAAAGAACAATAGAGTTGGAAGAATACAAGATGAGTCAGAGCCAGGAATCAGGCCAGGAGACCAGACAGGGATTCCACAGTTTGGAAGGTAGAAACAGGTCTGAGGAGAAGCAATGCAATGTGGGCTTAGATACTGCAGGTCCCTGAGCAAGAAGGGGTATCCTCACCTTGACCTAACACCTTGGGCTAATTGGGAGGGGAGAAGGCAATAAAAAAATGATAGATAGGTCTGAAGACTCTGTATGCTGCCTCCAGAATAGAATCTCAGAGAGGTGGGAAGACCCTAGAGAGGAAATGGCCGTGAGCTGGGCAGATGCGACCTTAGAAAGCTCATAGTTTCTATCACCTTACCTGTCACTGGACCAGCAGAGTCATGCCATGTGTCTGTGAGCACAGAGGTAGTTGAGGCTCAGATAGTCTCATGAATCTCCTGCAACTCTGCATGGGTTGGGGTCCACTGAATTACTCCCTTGCATAGAGAAAGATATTGAAGTAGGAGAGAGAAAGCTGAACCTCAGGAGACTTGTAAAGAATGAGAAACCACTCAGTGACCCAGTGGATTGATGATCAAAACCAGAAAGAAGTGAGGTACCCTTAGGGGAACAGATAATGACATTGAGACTCAATGTAGCAGGGGATGTTGGTACCTCACTTGTGTCCCCTTTGGACCTATCACTGTGGTGCAGGTCATGACAACAGCCTTTCAACTGCTACAGGGCTTTCCCTGGTTCTGGAGCCTGTTCTGCTTCTCTGCCAAGCAGGCCAGCAGTGTTCACCTCTGCCCCCAGCAGCCACCCCTCAACCAGTAGATTAGTGGGAGCTGGTATAGAAATACCCAAGGTCTCTTGCACTCAGATGGGACAACTTAAAAGGAATGTGTTCTACATTGACTCTCAGGATTTCCCAGCAAAAAGAAACTCGAACATATAGGCTGCCATGTCTTTCCTAGCCCATCTCACTTTTCATTATCCTACCATTGTTTCTTGGGATCGGCTCCGAACAAACTGTGTGCACTTGAATCTTTGTCTCAAGATCTGTTCCCAGAGGAATCCAAACATAGACAAACAGATCCAACATGTGTATACCCCACCCAACCAAGCCCTGACACCATGTAATTTCCCGGGAACTTGGCACAACTTGACTAAAGAAGAAGCAACTCTAAAATAACTGAGGTTAAGTTTTCATCACCTGGTTGAATGATTACAAATGATTATAAAAATATAATTTTATTTCACTTATAGATTCCTGCACACTTGAGTTTTGGCCACAGATTCCTACATATTCATTTGTGGACTGATTGGTTTGCAAAATTTATCTGTCTATTCAGAAGGGGAGACTGCCATATTGTCAGCTTCTGCTTTATTCCCTGCCTTTGTCTCCTTGGGTTTCCAATGAGCACATATATTGAAATGCTACAAAAGACTCAGGCGTTCTGCAGTTCCTAAAAACCTTATCAGAGCCAATCCCGAAGTTAATTAGAAGGCTCAGTCATCTCCACACCTGGAATGGTTAACCCTATATAGGATACTTAAGTGCCAGTAAACCTTTGAGTTGCTGTATATACTTTCTAGAACTTTTTATTCCTAGTTATACACCCTCCACCCCACTACCACTGCTGACTGTAGAAGTGAGTTATGGCCTTGGTGCTTACTCTACAATCTGGAAACTTCCTATAGCAGAAAAAATACATTTATAATATTAAATTATATTTTCTTGTATTTTATTATCCCTCTCAGCTGACTTAGTCATGCTGAACACTTAAGTTCTTAAGGTAGCCTCCAAAGGAGTTTAAAATGAGTGGGGATTAGTTAACTTCCGACAATCTCACATCTTACATCAAAATCTACTACACACAGACCTTTGTTAGAAAATCAATTTATGGAGGAGGCACAAAACAGTTTTACAGTCTGCTCTGTTAGCGAGTACCATAAACTCTCTACTCACTGTCTTTTTGGGTGTTCTGCATCACTTGCAGGATGCAGACATGACATTTTCTCAGAGGCAGGATTCAGTTCATCTCATAGTCATTATCAGTTAACTAGAAGTCTCTGTAATGGGGCTTCATAGAAGATCAAGTGATAGGGATCAAGCCACAGAGGACATCCCTAAGGGAAAAAGCCAGAAGTCTGATTCAGATTCTTGTACCCTGTTCTTGTAAGAGTGGAGTATATCTCTAAAATGTTTTAGCCAAAGCACATCTTAAATACTTTTGATTTTCCCAAAGAGTTCCATATCCACCATTCATCATGCTATTTTATATGCTACACATTTAAGCAATAAAAACCCATTTCTGCTAATTCCTGTGCTAATCAGCCAAACTTCAAGTGTTGAGATATAAATAGAACCGTTTGAGGTAACTGCGGTGGACTGTGGCTTTTCTGATATAATACCAGCTGACCACCCTCATTCAGATACACAGGTGTTTCTTTGCTTTCTTTTTACCAGGGAAGGGCTATAGTAGCAGAGTACAGAAAAAATGTGCCTCTTCATGGTTTTTGAGTTTCTTAAGTTTAGGTTCTAAGAGTCATGGAAGGGTGGTTTTCATATTCAGACTATTAGGAAGAAGGCATGACAAATATCAAGGCTTCTCCTCTTTCCTGGTATGGAAAGGATTCTTCAGGTCTGGGGGAGGGGGACAAGGAGGAGGAGGAGGTGATGACAGGGAAAGTTTGATGGGGTTGAAATCAGGGGAGCCTACATAAAGGGATGATTTGCTGGTGAGTCAGTGTCCTCATACTTCACAGACTCTACCTGAGCAATGAGTGTTTACTCCCGTGACCAGAGTCGATCAGTGGTGTGGGGGATCATCCAATATCCCCACTATTGACCATGCTGCATCACGTATGCCCAAGGGCTATGCTAGATTTCCTTTTTGCCTAGGGAGGACTTCTCTTTTTTTTTTTTTTTAAAGATTTTATTTATTTATTTGAGAGAGAGAGAGAGCACATGAGATGGGGGGAGGGTCAGAGGGAGAAGCAGACTCCCCGCTGAGCAGGGAGCCCGACGCGGGACTCGATCCTGGGACTCCAGGATCATGACCTGAGCCGAAGGCAGTCGCTTAACCAACTGAGCCACCCAGGTGCCCGGGAGAACTTCTCTTTACTAGTCATTGGAACATGGCTTACTGACCACCCAGCAGTAACACACTTTTGTGCTTGGACACTGCTCTGTCCCTGGCCAACTTACCCTATGTGAACAGTCTAACACCTTCTCCTACGTTGTAAGATTCTAAGACACTTGGAAGCCACAGAGAAAGGCAGGGTGGGGTCTCAGAAGAAAAGGGTGGAGCCTTGTACCTGCTGTGACAGTAATGGTAAGAAAAGGTATGTTTCCACACCTGTACTTGTATGGAGTACAGTGGAAACAGCCAGAAATTCTCTCTGAGCAAGACAGTGGTAAACTAGCAATCCCCACGCTGACCTAGATTGACAGGTTTAATTCTCTGAGTCGGACAAATAAGAATTCAATTGCTTGCTAGAAATGCACTTCAGATAACTCCAGCCTGTGCAAAACATGCTGTGGACCACTTAGCTATTTTGTTTGAACTAAGCTTCTTTCCTTAGGGCCATAACTACCAGGTCTTGGGTTGCTCTTGCTTCGCTTGTCCTTCACTGTTGACCCAATCTTTGTTGGCTTTTTGTGTAAATTAACTTATTATGATATACACACACACACAAAGCTCTAACTTTTCAAAAAGTTTCACCTCTTTTCTTTTTTTTTTATTAAACAGTTTTTCTTTTTTTTTTTTTTAAGATTTTATTTATTTATTTGAGAGAGAGTGAGAGAGAGAAAGAGCACAAGAGGGGGGAGCGGGAGAGGGAGAAGCAGACTCCCCGCTGAGCAGGTAGCCCGATGCGGGACTCGATCCCGGGACTCCAGGATCATGACCTGAGCCGAAGGCAGTCGCTTAACCAACTGAGCCACCCAGGTGCCCTCACCTCTTTTCCTCAGATAAAATTTACTTTAGTCTCTACATTTGGTGAAAATAAATACCCAGCTTTAGCTGCATATGAGGAGAAAGTTTATCTTATGGGTGTGGGGGGGAAACTTTCCTAAGCATTCATCTCAGGGTAGAAGTAGTTCTGAATGGAATCCAAAAGAAAAGTATGAAAAGACCAGGTAGGCAACTCAACAACAACAACAACAACAACCAGGAAGAACTTAATTAAAAAATGAGGAAAGAGCTTGAACAGACATTTCTGTAAAGAAGATATACAAGTGGTTAATAAGCAGATGAAAAGATGTTCAACACCACTTATCATTAGGGAAATACAAATAAAAACTGCAAAGATGTACCATTTCATACCCATGAGCATAGCTACTATCAAAAGAAAAGAACAGGTAAGTGTTGGTGAAGATGTGGAGAAACTGGAACCCTTGTGTATTACTGGTGCATACGTAAAATGGTGTGGCCACTGTGAAAAGCAGTATGGCAGTTCTTCAAAAACCTACTGAATTATATGATATAGCAACTCTACTTCTGGGTGTTTACCCAAGAAAAATGAAAGAGTCTTAAAGAGATAGTTGTACACTTATATTCATAGCATTTTTCACAATAGCCAAAAGGTAGAAGCAATCCAAGCGTCCATTGATAAATGAATGAACAAAATATAGTATATACATACAATGAATATTATTTAGCCTTAATAGGAAGGAAATTCTGACACATGCTACAATATAAACGACCTTTGAGGAGAATACGTTAAGTGAAATAAGTCAATCACAAAAGGACAAATACTACAAATTCCACTTATATGAGGTACCTAGAGTAGTCAGATTCATAGATACAGAATGCAGAATGGTGGTTGTCAGGGGCTAGAGGTAGGGGGCAATGGAGAGTCATTATTTAGTAAGTACAGGGGTAAGGGGAAAAGAGCTCTAGAGATGGATGGTGATGATGTGATGGTTGCACAACAATGTGAATGTACGTCACACTACTGAACTGTATACTTAAAAATGGCTAAGGTGATAAATTTTATGTTATATGTATTTTACTATAATTAAAAAAACAAACCCATGTAAAGAGGAAGCCATATAATTCTGCATGTTTTCTAGTCCAGCTCATTGGGATAATAGAGTAGAAAGGTATTAGAGTCTGCAATCCAAGTTAAGAGTAAAGGGTGGGAATTTTTATGAAGGGTTCTGTGAATCATATTTTTCACAGTGACTAGTTAGGAGAGAAGAGGCTATGTGATAACAGAATTAATGCTGAAATCTCAATGGCTCAGTCCAAGAAAAAATTTACTCATTAGGGTATTTACCAATTAATTAGCAGTTACCAATTTGTACCCACTAATTACCAATTGGTACCAATTAATTTTCCAATTAATTACAAAAAACAACCAACTAATGAATTTACCAATGAATTTACTAATAATGCCTCTACTCCACACAGTCATTCAGGGACCCAGGCTGATGAAGGCTACACCTTTTTATTATGTTGCTTTCTCATTGTGGCTTCTAGGGTTGCTGAAGCAGGGGAAAAGAGTGCATACAGAATGTTCTAAGTGTCATGCCTAGAGTGACATACGCTTGTTCCACCTAAATTTCACAGGCCAGAATCCATGGCTACAGTGCAAACTTAACTGCAGTTTGGGCAAGAAGTGTATTCTTCCTGGACGTCAGGAACAGGAAAATGAAATGGAAGTTGGTAGATGCATAGCACAGAATTTTCCTAAATATCAGAAATTAATAGATGGATCTAACCAAGAGTCCAGCACTCATAAAAAAACCCACATCACTATTGAAGCCGTAATTATCATTCCACATTTAGCACTCTGGTGTTTAATTACAATATCTATCAATCTACATATTTCCTCTTTCTAAAAATGACTTGAGAGGGCCTCAAATAAGACAAGAGTACAAAAATACAAAATAAATAATGGAGAAGGTGCAAAAATGTTAGTTTTGAGCTTGCTGGATGTCATGGTGGAAAATCTCAATGCTGTCATTTCTAACAAAGTATAATAGGCAAGTTCTGTTTATCAGAGGATGTAATTGCACTGATTTGCTTTTGATCTGCTTTATATAGTATATAGTAGTATATAGTACACAATATACTAGACAGTTTTTTTTCAATAGCAATTTTGCAAGAGATGGCCATTTTTTTGATCCCCTCAATAAGAAGACATAATGTTAAACTGGTTTCTAAAGGTATTTCTATAGGGAACTAAGATAATAATCCTTGCACATGGGTTTTCTGGCTATTTGATGTGATTCAGGGATAGAGCTTAGAGGATTGAGGGGAATGAATATTTAGCAAGTCTCTTAGCCTATTTTTCTGGAATAGCAGTAGTCTCAGTCAGAGTTTGGACATTAGATGGATAGAATATAATATGAAGTGAAGATCAGTGTTTCTTTTTTAAGTACTGATACTCTGTGTTGTTCATTGAAGGAGATCCATGTACTTTAGATGGAGATGCATAAGTGGAAGGGTTAACATTTTGATAGGAAAATTAAGGAATCTGACTTGCATTTTTACCCTAAGCACAAATTTTAAAGTAGAGGGTTTAGAACACTGCCTTTAAAATTTTTTTAAAACATTGGTTAGGTTCTGAACTGACAGTGCCAGGGGAGCCCATTCTTGTGTGATCTATTTTTCACAGAGGTGATTTGAGAAAGGCTTGGAGGAATCATTTAGTGTCCGTGACCTATTTTGAGATGACTGACCCACACACTGCTTCCATCTGTGTGATCTAAGGATTCTGTTGCCTACTTCTGATATGTTAAGCCAGCTGGTTATGTCCTTCCTATCTGCCCAACTGTGAAAGCTTGAACGGTGTTTTCAGTTAGCACTTTGGATCTTCCTTGCTTGTTCTTGATGTAATCTTTGTCTGATGTAAGCCCCTTCTAACCTCAAACTTTTGACTACTTCCCGCAGATCTCTCACTTCTGGCACTGTGGATTTTTCTTTTCTTTTTAAATTGCTTTTTGGCATCTTACTTTCAGCTATTTCAATAGATTTTGGCTTGTGTGCATGTTTCTGCTTCTTTTCATGCTGCCTTAGATAGGTTGCCACCCTCTAGTTTAAGGTTTTTGGAAACCTCTAGCACCGAGTCTTTGCTTATCAATTGGAACAGCCCTACCTTTCTAAGGAAGGTGTTTACACAGAGCTGAAGATAGATCAATTCTTCTAAAAAAGACTTTAATTCTTATTAGCATTCTCCATCAGGTAAATTTGAGGGTACAAATCTTTAATGGTATATCAGTTGAATCTATATAACCTGCCAATTCTTTGTGAAGACAGTGAGTAGAGGGCTGTTTTTGTAAAAAACATGGTTCATTTTATGTTGAACCCATTCCCAAGGGACATATGCCTGAGCCATTAATTAGAGGAAATTGTTTTGCAAAGATTTGAAAATACTTTCTTTAGGAATATTCTTCAATTTAAAGTGGTTAATCAGATACTCAATAATAGGTAGATTTAATATTTCACAATTAGGTGGAGGCTGAATTCTATGTACATGTGGTAAAGGTCAATGGATGATAAAATTAAGGCATTTAGAACTCAAAATATAACTTTACTGAATTAAAAAAATCACTAAGAGTCCTATGCTTTTGTGTTTCTTTTTTCTTTTTTAAAGATTTATTTATCTGAGAGAGAGAGAGTGCCCAGGGTACAAGTGGGGGGAGAGGCAGAGGGAGAGAATCTTCAAGCGGATTCTGTGCTGAGTGCAGAGCCTGATGTGGGGCTCGATCTCACCACCCATGAGATCATGACCTGAGCTGAAACCAAGAGTCTCCTGCTTAACTGACTAAGCCATCCAGGCACCCCTATGGTTTTGTATTTCTAAGTAGATTCTGCAGTAACTAGTATGTTGATCTGTGTAGATAGACTATATTAATGCACATCTTTTTTTTTTTTAAAGATTTTATTTATTTATTTGAGAGAGAGAATGAGATAGAGAGAGAGAGCATGAGGGGGGAGGGTCAGAGGGAGAAGCAGACTCCCCTCTGACAGCAGGGAGCCCGATGCGGGACTCGATCCCGGGACTCCAGGATCATGACCTGAGCCGAAGGCAGTCGCTTAACCAACTGAGCCACCCAGGCGCCCCTATTAATGCACATCTTAACTTGGATCATCAAATTGGCCAGTTAACTTCTAGGCATCTACATTGCTTTGATTTCTCTTTAGGTATCTTTCATTTTCTGTGACTGGCTGAAATAGCACTGGGTGGCTGGAAGGAAGGAACCATTCAATCTACTGAGTTGAACTCTCTGCTTCAACAGCTATATCTTCTCTATTGAGTATTATGGGCAAAATTCTGGGGTATTACTTACCTGGCGGGAGAAGTGGTTGAGAAGAAATGGAGAAATCAGAATCTTGTTCTTCAGAACAGGGCCCTACTCCCACAGATCGCTCACGTGTGGCCAATTCCAAAGGCTTCAGGTTATTTGTGTTCCAACTTTATTTCCAGACTTAAACTTTTCAGACCGTGCACAGCTGTAGTTCGTTCATTGAAAGACTACACTCCTCTTGCTGTGCCTGGGGTTAGTAGCTGGTTAAAGAATCTTTCTCCATTGGTTCCAGGCCCGCAAAGCCCACAGATGGAAGCCCTGGTGGCCACCTATGCCGGGTGATCTAGAGGTGCTCCCTTGGCGCACCGCAGAAACCCGGGCGCCGCAAGCAGATATACGCTCCTTTCCCGCGATATCTCAGGTTGGCTTGAGGCAGAGGCAAAGCCGAAAAATGGTGCCATCAGCGGCTGTCTGTAGAATATTTCAGCAGGCGTCTAGGTGTGTTTTGATCCGTGTAGATAGACTATATTAGGTTTAGATGCCTGCCCCACAGGCCACCATCACCTTAAGACAAGAAAATACGCCTCCTGTCACAGCAAGTCCAGGCGGCTGCCTCTGCGCGGGACCCCGGGGCCGGTGAGTCCAAGCGCGCGAGCCCTTTCTCCGTTTGCACTGTGGTCGTGTGGGTCTCATGGGCGTGAGCGCCTTTGCCTTTCCAAAGCAAGATATTTTGGGGCTTGTCTCTGGGTCTTAAAATTTGAGGTTCCGCAAGTTGGCTTCAAGCCCTTTGCTCCAGGGAAAAGCTTCCCGTTCTGAATTTCCTCCGGCTTGTGAGTGGCCTTGCGCAGGTGGAACCGGTTTGTGGCGGATTGTGTCTCACTTCTACCCGCTTGCATGTGGGTTTCTTCTCATTTCCTGCACGTGTAGGAGTCCCTCAGCTAGTTTTTTTTTTCCCCCCCGAGAAAACTGTTCCATATGTAGCTGTAGATTCCATGTGTCTGAGGGAGGAGGTGCGTTTAGGATTTTATTATTACGTCGTCACTATGAACTGGAACCTGTGTTTTTGGGCCCGAGGTGAGAAATGTGTCCCGAACACGCCATGGTCCCAGAGAACCAACGCAAAGCTGACAGCACAGCCCCCTAAAGTTCACCAAGACTAATACCGTGCTGAATTATTTAAAAAGGATCAGCAGTTCTTTATTTTTTCCATATGCATTGCTTGGTGATTCAGCTAGCTTGGTGCAAGTTATGAGATTTTGGAGATAAGGTTAATTAGAATGTCCCTCTTAGTTAAAAATCAGCTCAGGGGTAGATAAAAATGTGTACTCTGTCGGTCAGGAGTCGATCTCACAAATACATTTCCATCTCCTTATGCTGATGCATCTGTTCCCTAATTTTTACAGATGATTTTGTTTGGACTGCACCTCCTTGAAGAACGCTATTACTTGTCAGTGGCATTAGTCATCAGGGTGGAAAGATTGGAGGGGAAAGAAGAACCAAGAATGATCAGAAATCCTCATAATAAACCAGTGTGACTGGACCAGCTTTATAGTCTTGGGTTCTGATAATGCTACGGGGCTTTCTCGGCTTTCTCTCTCCACCTCCTACCTTTATACATTGGGTTAAGTTGCAGCTCTACTGTATTTTCTTCTTTCAGATGTATGCCCCTGAAACCCTGGGGTTGTGTGATGCAAATTAATGTTTGTTCTCAACCTTTCAGAGGTAACCTGTGTGGGCAAAGTCTAGCTGATTTATTATTTCAATATCCTAGTCTTTGTGCTGCCTTTTGTCACTGCTACGCTCTCCTGTCGATTCAGAAATCTTCGCGGGTAGTGAACACCTGAAATGGGGGAGAAAAACCAACATGCTTCCCTTCTGGGGTTAATTTAGGTTAGGCTTTGCTTGAGGACTCATGGAAGGATAAGTGTAAAAAAATTGGTGAGTGGATTTAGGACTTGGCCACGACAAACTCTTGGGAATCCTGGCTGGGGGGAGAGGCTGTGAGCAATCTCCAGTGGGTTTGTTGGTGAGTCGAGCTTTTAACTTGCCATATGCTGCTGCTTAGTTGCAAGGTCTGTTGAGAGCAGAGCTGGGCTGTCTCAGTAAACCTTGTAGAGGGAATCTGTAGAGGGAGGCCAGACATCTCTTGAGATACTCCTATCCCTAGCTGCTGGCAGTACTGCTGGGCTGCTGAGCACTGGCAGCTGAGTCCCTCTGGGATTCAACCACGAAGAAAGGCATTCCAGAAAGAAGGAAGAGTATAATCAGAACCACAAGCATGACGATACTTCTTTTTGGCAGGAGAGGGACAGGACATATAATGGGCATTGGAAAAGTAAGCAGGATTCAGTTTGCAATGAGCCTGTATGTCCTACTAATTGAGGAATTTGAGCATATCCCAAATCTAATCATGTTGCTTCTCTTTTTAAAACACATCCGTACAGTAAAGTTCAACAGCAGCCCCGAGAGCCCCTGCCACTTTTCCTGGGGGATAGCAGGCTTTTGGGGATGGTGGGGGTGGATTTGCGTAAGGCGTGGCTGCAGAGTCCATACTTACTAGTAACCCAACAATGTCCCCTACTAAGATCAGGAGATTTAAAATATTTTTTAAAATTTAAAATAATTATAGATTCACAGGAAATGATAAAAAAATAATACAGAGAGGCTCTGTGTACCCTTAAACCAATTTTGCTCAATAGGAACACTTCACAAACTATGTAGTACAATATCAAACCCAGGAAACTGGTATTGGTTACAATCCAGAGCTTATTCAGAGTTGCCAGTCACATGCACTCTTTTTGTATCTAGTTTGATTCAGTTTTATCACATGTGATTCTGTTACCATTATCACAACCAAGATAGAAAACTCCTTCATCACCTGAAAAATTTCTTCTGCTACTCCCCCTTTAAAAATTTAATTTTCATTTCAAGTGTAATACAGCATTGTTGTTAGTTTTGGGTGTACAAAATAATTCAACAATTCTATACAGTACTCCGTGTTCCTCCCAATAAGTATACTGGCAACCACTGGTTCTCTATACTTGAGTCTATTTTTTGGTTTGTCTCGCTCTTCTTTTTTTTTTTTTTTTTGGTTTGTTTCTTAAATTCCACATGTGAGTGAAATCCTATGGTATTTTTCTTTTATTTCACTTATCCTCATGCTACTCCTTTAAAGTCCCATCCATTGCTACCTGGTCTTCCCACCACTTCTCACCCCACTCCTTGGAAAACACTAATCTAGTTTCCATTTCTATAATTTCTCAATTTTGAGAATATTATAGAAATGGAAACATCCATTATGTAACCTTTTGAATTTGGCTTTTTTCCCCCCCACTCAGCAGAATGTCCTTGAGATTCATCCAAGTAGTCTTGTGTATCAATAATTAGGGAATTTTATTTTATTT
>NW_027885814.1:0-244 GCF_054177405.1 Leptonychotes weddellii | reverse complement strand
TATGAGGAGTACTTACTGCTGCCTCTTTAGAACATACACTTCCCGGGGAGGAAGAAGAGACAGAGTTTGGACCGTTTATTTAGATGCTAAGAGCTGAATCACAGGTTAAAAATAATTCCAGTTATGTTACTGGTTTATTAAGTGCATTTGCTAAATTTTTACATCACATAGTATATTTAAATTACATTAAATTTTAGGGTTTTTTTTCTTTAAAAAGGCAAAAATAATCCTTATGTAAAAGAAT
>NW_027885813.1:0-244 GCF_054177405.1 Leptonychotes weddellii | reverse complement strand
GGAATATACTTTGTCAGATGCAGACAAAGTCACGCCCCGGCCGCCCTCTCCACTCTGACCACTCCTCTCTCCTACACAACACCTGACGTCTGCGCTGGGCCAGCCCCAGGTACAGGTGGGAAGTGAGTGCGCTGAAGGACTCCAGGAGTGCCCGAGAGCATGGGAAGCCTCAGGGGGCGCCAGCTGCAGAAATGGATGGATGAGGGGGTCACACTCAAGCCAGACTTCTTCCCAGGAGGATGGT
>NW_027885812.1:0-244 GCF_054177405.1 Leptonychotes weddellii | reverse complement strand
GTACCTTACAGTTCTGTACGCAAAGTCTGATGTGGGTCTCACTGGACTAAAAACAAGATGTCAGCCGGGCTGCATTGTTTCTGAAGGCCGTAGGAAAGAGTTTCCTCATCTTTTTTTTTTTTAAAGATTTATTTATTTGAGAGAGCGAGAATGAGAGAGAGAGAGAGAGTACATGAGAGGGGGGAGGGTCAGAGGGAGAAGCAGGCTCCTCGCTGAGCAGGGAGCCTGATGCGGGACTCGATCC
>NW_027885811.1:0-244 GCF_054177405.1 Leptonychotes weddellii | reverse complement strand
GCTGCTTGGACCAACCTCCCAGGACTCGCAGAGCCCAGCGCAATGCAAACTGAAAGAACAAAATGAAGACAATCTATATTTCTAAAACATTTATTTTTAGATGGAGAAAGGACTGATTATTGAAAAAATTTTTACTCTTACTCAGGATTGATGCATGGGTGTGGTTGTCTGCCACTTTCTATATTGGTGGGTCAGGCTGCTGGTCCAGTGCACCTACATGCCGCCCCAACTTCTAAGAGATCTT
>NW_027885810.1:0-244 GCF_054177405.1 Leptonychotes weddellii | reverse complement strand
TTTTCAGAGTGACATCCTATCTCTGGACTGGGGGTGATGTTCTGCATCTCTTGTCCTTTCATGCTTCGTCTTGGGTTTTATGTTGTATGTTTTCAGTGTACCTATTTTGAAGTGATCCATCCAAATCTGGGTTAGCCAATAGACAGTGTACATTCTACATCCTGTCCAGCTGCATTTATTTATTTATTTATTTATTTATAAATATTTTATTTATTTGAGAGAGAGAGCTCAAGCTGGGGTGGGG
>NW_027885809.1:0-244 GCF_054177405.1 Leptonychotes weddellii | reverse complement strand
CTTTATTTTGTAATTTCTTTGAAGATTTATTTATTTAT
Organism: Leptonychotes weddellii; assembly: GCF_054177405.1. Taxonomy (NCBI): domain Eukaryota; kingdom Metazoa; phylum Chordata; class Mammalia; order Carnivora; family Phocidae; genus Leptonychotes; species Leptonychotes weddellii. The sequence continues at coordinate 206 of NW_027885809.1, read as the reverse complement.
TTATTTTAGAGAGAGAGAGAGAAAGCGCACACAGGGGAAGGAGTAGAAAGAGAGAAGCAGGCTCCCCGCTGAGCATGGAATCCCACACGGGACTCCATCTCAGGACCCAGAGATCATGACCTGAGCCAAAATCAAGAGTCAGATGCTTAATCAACTAAGACACCTAGGTGCCCCATAAGTTGGTTCTTTCAAAGACTGATATAATT
>NW_027885808.1:0-244 GCF_054177405.1 Leptonychotes weddellii | reverse complement strand
CGATTTAGAAAACCATAACACTGGGGCGGCCTGGGTGGCTCAGGTTAAATGTCTGCCTTGGGCTTAGGTCATGATCCTGGAGTCCCGGGATCAAGCCCCTTACTGGGCTCCCTGCCTAGCAAGGAGCCTGCTTCTCCCTCTGCCCCTCACCCCGCTTGTGCTCTCTCTCTCTCTCAAATAAATAAAACCTTAAAAAAAAAAATAATAACGCTAAAAAAAAGATGTGATGATAGTTATGCCAATG
>NW_027885807.1:0-244 GCF_054177405.1 Leptonychotes weddellii | reverse complement strand
GCATCTCGGCTCTTTCCACAGTTTGGCTATTGCAGACGTTGCTGCTATGAACATTGGGGTACATGTGGCCCTTCTTTTCACTACATCTCTGTCTTTGGGGTAAATACCCAGGAGTGCAATTGCTGGGTCATAGGGTAGCTCTATTATTAAATTTTTGAGGCACCTCCACACTGTTTTCCAAAGTGGCTGTACCAACTTGCATTCCCACCAACACTGCAAAAGGGTTCCCCTTTCTCCACAACCT
>NW_027885806.1:0-244 GCF_054177405.1 Leptonychotes weddellii | reverse complement strand
CCAGGACCCTGGGATCATGACCTGAGCCGAAGGCAGACGCTTAACGACTGAGCCACCCAGGCGCCCCATCACATTTCATTTTTTAATGCCATGATAATCTGCTAGAAGTCTAATTTTTTTGGAGCTGAAAAGGATTAGCTTTATTATAGAAAAAAATCTAAAACACAAAAGAAAGGGTGGCATTAAGTAACCTTTTCTTTCTATGTTGAACATGTTTTGTTCAAGGCATTTTGAACTACTATTT
>NW_027885805.1:0-244 GCF_054177405.1 Leptonychotes weddellii | reverse complement strand
CAGCCAATGAACTCTCCTTTCAGAATATTTTATTAGGCTATAGTAGTTATTATATGATAGGATAGGATATATGATATTATTCCCTGGTGCCTGGTACAGTGCTTTGCACAAAAGTCAGTGATCTTTCGATAGCATGAAATGGTTGTGGGTCATCCTAACTAGCAACCGGCAGCTAGAATCACTAGTCCCCCAGTTTTGCGTGAGAATTATGGATTATTAACAATAATGCTTTACATCATGACTT